>NC_056741.1:1208202103-1208392103 GCF_019279795.1 Protopterus annectens
GCCTATTTAAGTGGTACAGTGTGACATATTTTCTGCTTAAAAACCTCAGCTTTGGCCGGCTAAGAACTTGGTTATATTCAACTGGACGTATAAGAGAATTTAAGTACCTTTATCTGCACTTTTTTTTTTAAAAAATACAGTATTTGATTTGATTTAAACTGTGTTGAAGGAATATTTAACTGAACTGGCAGTTTTAACTCTGCTCTTTGTTATTTGCTAGTAATTACAGGTGTGGGGGTAGCCACATTCTTTGATTTCCTGTCCTTGCCTATTTAAGTGGTACAGCGTGACATAATTTCTGCTTAAAAACCTCAGCTTTGGCCGGCTAAGAACTTGGTTATATTCAACTGGACGTATAAGAGAATTTAAGTACCTTTATCTGCACTTTTTTTAAAAAAAATACAGTATTTAATTTGATTTAAACTGTGTTGAAGGAATATTTAACTGAACTGGCAGTTTTAACTCTGCTCTTTGTTATTTGCTAGTAATTACAGGTGTGGGGGTAGCCACATTCTTTGATTTCCTGTCCTTGCCTATTTAAGTGGTACAGTGTGACATATTTTCTGCTTAAAAATCTCAGCTTTGGCCGGCTAAGAACTTGGTTATAGTCAACTGGACGTATAAGAGAATTTAAATACCTTTATCTGCACTTTTTTAAAAAAAAATACAGTATTTAATTTGATTTAAGCTGTGTTGAAGGAATATTTAACTGAACTGGCAGTTTTAACTCTGCTCTTTGTTATTTGCTAGTAATTACAGGTGTGGGGGTAGCCACATTCTTTGATTTCCTGTCCTTGCCTATTTAAGTGGTACAGTGTGACATATTTTCTGCTTAAAAACCTCAGCATTGGCCGGCTAAGAACTTAGTTATATTCAACTGGACGTATAAGAGAATTTAAATACCTTCATCTGCACTTTTTTTAAAAAAAAAATACAGTATTTAATTTGATTTAAACTGTGCTGAAGGAATATTTAACTGAACTGGCAGTTTTAACTCTGCTCTTTGTTATTTGCTAGTAATTACAGGTGTGGTGGTAGCCACATTCTTTGATTTCCTGTCCTTGCCTATTTAAGTGGTACAGTGTGACATATTTTCTGCTTAAAAACCTCAGCTTTGGCCGGCTGAGAACTTGGTTATATTCAACTGGACGTATAAGAGAATTTAAGTACCTTTATCTGCACTTTTTAAAAAAAATATAGTATTTAATTTGATTTAAACTGTGTTGAAGGAATATTTAACTAAACTGGCAGTTTTAACTCTGCTCTTTGTTATTTGCTAGTAATTACAGGTGTGGGGGTAGCCACATTCTTTGATTTCCTGTCCATGCCTATTTAAGTGGTACAGTGTGGCATATTTTCTGCTTAAAAACCTCAGCTTTGGCCGGCTAACAACTTGGTTATATTCAACTGGACGTATAAGAGAATTTAAGTACCTTTATCTGCACTTTTTTTTAAAAAAATACAGTATTTAATTTGATTTAAACTGTGTTGAAGGAATATTTAACTAAACTGGCAGTTTTAGCTCTGCTTTTTGTTATTTGCTAGTAATTACAGGTGTGGGGGTAGCCACATTCTTTGATTTCCTGTCCATGCCTATTTAAGTGATACAGTGTGGCATATTTTCTGCTTAAAAACCTCAGCTTTGGCCGGCTAACAACTTGGTTATATTCAACTGGATGTATAAGAGAATTTAAGTACCTTTATCTGCACTTTTTAAAAAAAAATACAGTATTTAATTTGATTTAAACTGTGTTGAAGGAATATTTAACTAAACTGGCAGTTTTAGCTCTGCTCTTTGTTATTTGCTAGTAATTACAGGTGTGGGGGTAGCCACATTCTTTGATTTCCTGTCCATGCCTATTTAAGTGATACAGTGTGGCATATTTTCTGCTTAAAAACCTCAGCTTTGGCCGGCTAAGAACTTGGTTGTATTCAACTGGACGTATAAGAGAATTTAAGTACCTTTATCTGCACTTTTTTTAAAAAAAAATACAGTATTTAATTTGATTTAAACTGTGTTGAAGGAATATTTAACTAAACTGGCAGTTTTAGCTCTGCTCTTTGTTATTTGCTAGTAATTACAGGTGTGGGGGTAGCCACATTCTTTGATTTCCTGTCCATGCCTATTTAAGTGATACAGTGTGGCATATTTTCTGCTTAAAACCTCAGCTTTGGCCGGCTAAGAACTTGGTTATATTCAACTGGACGTATAAGAGAATTTAAGTACCTTTATCTGCACTTTTTTAAAAAAAAAATACAGTATTTAATTTGATTTAAACTGTGTTGAAGGAATATTTAACTGAACTGGCAGTTTTAACTCTGCTCTTTGTTATTTGCTAGTAATTACAGGTGTGGGGGTAGCCACATTCTTTGATTTCCTGTCCTTGCCTATTTAAGTGGTACAGTGTGACATATTTTCTGCTTAAAAACCTCAGCATTGGCCAGCTAAGAACTTAGTTATATTCAACTGGACGTATAAGAGAATTTAAATACCTTTATCTGCACTTTTTTTAAAAAAAAAATACAGTATTTAATTTGATTTAAACTGTGCTGAAGGAATATTTAACTGAACTGGCAGTTTTAACTCTGCTCTTTGTTATTTGCTAGTAATTACAGGTGTGGTGGTAGCCACATTCTTTGATTTCCTGTCCTTGCCTATTTAAGTGGTACAGTGTGACATATTTTCTGCTTAAAAACCTCAGCTTTGGCCGGCTGAGAACTTGGTTATATTCAACTGGACGTATAAGAGAATTTAAGTACCTTTATCTGCACTTTTTTAAAAAAAAAATATAGTATTTAATTTGATTTAAACTGTGTTGAAGGAATATTTAACTAAACTGGCAGTTTTAACTCTGCTCTTTGTTATTTGCTAGTAATTACAGGTGTGGGGGTAGCCACATTCTTTGATTTCCTGTCCATGCCTATTTAAGTGGTACAGTGTGGCATATTTTCTGCTTAAAAACCTCAGCTTTGGCCGGCTAACAACTTGGTTATATTCAACTGGACGTATAAGAGAATTTAAGTACCTTTATCTGCACTTTTTTAAAAAAAAAATACAGTATTTAATTTGATTTAAACTGTGTTGAAGGAATATTTAACTAAACTGGCAGTTTTAGCTCTGCTCTTTGTTATTTGCTAGTAATTACAGGTGTGGGGGTAGCCACATTCTTTGATTTCCTGTCCATGCCTATTTAAGTGATACAGTGTGGCATATTTTCTGCTTAAAAACCTCAGCTTTGGCCGGCTAACAACTTGGTTATATTCAACTGGACGTATAAGAGAATTTAAGTACCTTTATCTGCACTTTTTAAAAAAAAATACAGTATTTAATTTGATTTAAACTGTGTTGAAGGAATATTTAACTAAACTGGCAGTTTTAGCTCTGCTCTTTGTTATTTGCTAGTAATTACAGGTGTGGGGGTAGCCACATTCTTTGATTTCCTGTCCATGCCTATTTAAGTGATACAGTGTGGCATATTTTCTGCTTAAAACCTGAGCTTTGGCCGGCTAAGAACTTGGTTGTATTCAACTGGACGTATAAGAGAATTTAAGTACCTTTATCTGCACTTTTTTTAAAAAAAAATACAGTATTTAATTTGATTTAAACTGTGTTGAAGGAATATTTAACTAAACTGGCAGTTTTAGCTCTGCTCTTTGTTATTTGCTAGTAATTACAGGTGTGGGGGTAGCCACATTCTTTGATTTCCTGTCCATGCCTATTTAAGTGATACAGTGTGGCATATTTTCTGCTTAAAAACCTCAGCTTTGGCCGGCTAAGAACTTGGTTATATTCAACTGGACGTATAAGAGAATTTAAGTACCTTTATCTGCACTTTTTTAAAAAAAAAATACAGTATTTAATTTGATTTAAACTGTGTTGAAGGAATATTTAACTAAACTGGCAGTTTTAGCTCTGCTCTTTGTTATTTGCTAGTAATTACAGGTGTGGGGGTAGCCACATTCTTTGATTTCCTGTCCATGCCTATTTAAGTGATACAGTGTGGCATATTTTCTGCTTAAAAACCTCAGCTTTGGCCGGCTAAGAACTTGGTTATATTCAACTGGACGTATAAGAGAATTTAAGTACCTTTATCTGCACTTTTTTTTAAAAAAAATACAGTATTTAATTTGATTTAAACTGTGTTGAAGGAATATTTAACTAAACTGGCAGTTTTAGCTCTGCTCTTTGTTATTTGCTTGTAATTACAGGTGTGGGGGTAGCCACATTCTTTGATTTCCTGTCCATGCCTATTTAAGTGATACAGTGTGGTATATTTTCTGCTTAAAAACCTCAGCTTTGGCCGGCTAAGAACTTGGTTATATTCAACTGGACGTATAAGAGAATTTAAGTACCTTTATCTGCACTTTTTTTTAAAAAAAAATACAGTATTTAATTTGATTTAAACTGTGTTGAAGGAATATTTAACTGAACTGGCAGTTTTAACTCTGCTCTTCAGTTATTCCCACCCACCCTCCCTGTTTTTGTTTTGGTGTTAATCTTAGTGGCCTTGAAACTGCCCGCCCCTCAGCCTGCCTCTGGGCCCATCTCATTTGCTCACTCAGCTGAGTGCAGTGAGATCATATTCTGATTTCAGGCACTCCTACTGTGTACAAAGAGAGCATCTGGGAAACAGACAAAAAAAAAAATTAAGCTTATTTCCTGCCTTTCCTGTTAAGTGCTATAGACTGTTTGTGGGCTTCTGGGCCCCCAGGCCCTTCTGTGTTTGAGGGAAGCCTTCTAGCTTGTTTTTTTTTTTTTCTTGTAACTAGCCAGTTTTCTAGTTTCAGCACTCAAATCTGTTTCTTTGATCTCAGCACTTGTTCAGATTAAAAAAAAAAAAAAATTTTCATCTGCTTTTACTGTACTTGTGTTTCTACCTACTTCATTTTACTTTTGCATCATCTTAAAAATACTCAGCTGTATTTATTACTGCTTGGTGTAACTCATTCTAAGCCTTTTGGTTTAAACATTTGGGCTTCGGACCAGTTGTTTTGCACTGAGAGGGTTTGTGGTCTGCACTGTTGTGGCAGAACAGGTAGCTTACATCCTTCTAGGTTGGGAACTGCTGATTGAGGGCTCAGTGTCTGTTATTCTAAAAGTGTATTAATTCTGGTTTAAGCACTTGGGATTTCAGGCCAGTTATTTTACATTAAGAGGGTTCGTGGTCTGCACTCTTGTGGGAGGAGAGGCTGGACTCTGCCCTTCTGAACTGGGAATTTCTGGTTAAAAGCTTATAGTGCATGCATATCTGAACTGCTTCTTACTGAAGTTGGTGCGCCTTGTTTGCTGTGGCATAGACTGGATTTGGGCCTGCTGGATCTAGCTTTGTTTGTGTAACTTGAGCACTAATCCAGACATTCTCTAAAGTATTCAATTGTATTTATCACTGCTTGGTTGTAACTTGATTAAAGTGTAGCTATCATTCTATGTCTTTTGGATTAAGCACTTGGGCTTCAGACCAGTTGTTTTACATTAGGAAGGTTTGTGGCAAGCACTGTGGTGGCAGGACAGGTAGCATTCATCCTTCTAAGTTGGGAACTGCTGATTGAGAGCCCAGTGTCCAAGTGTATTAGTTCTGGTTTAAGCACTTGGGCTTCAGGCCAGTTATTTTACATTAAGAAGGTTCGTGGTCTGCACTCTTGTGGGAGAAGAGGCTGGACTCTGCCCTTCTGAGCTGGGAATTTCTGGTTAAAGGTTTATAGTGCCGAATATTTGAACTGTATCTTACTGAAATTGGTACACCTTGTTTGCTGTAGCATAGACTAGATCCAGGCCTGCTGAATCTAGCTTTGTTTATATGCTTGTTGTTTGTTTGCTTGTTATTTCCCTGGAACGCTAATTCCACCTAATACGGCTTCTCAGCTTCTGTGGATCACTAGTGATATCTGCATTGCTTACTGTACTTATTTCCTTGTTTCACTTGAAAGAAAGTTACTGTTTGTCGTTTTGCATTTAGTTACTTGTAACACATTGCACTCAAGTTACCTGGCACTTGCTCACTAAAGCAATTATATGTCAGCACTAAAAATTAAAAGCACTACACCCTCACTCCCCACTGGCCCTTGTTTTCAATTATTAAGGAATTCCCAATATTATTCTAGCATGTCCAAAGGTCAGTTGTCAATCTCCTCTCCGGTCCAGCTGGTGAATCTGGGAATCTTGAGGCAATGTTATAACTGCCTCATGTACACAGACAACCCTCTCCTCCTCCCACATAACACAAATACTTTGAGAGATGCAACTATTTAGCCAAACTGGAGGCTGAGCTCTCTCAACTCAGGACTGGCAAGACCAGACAGGAGGAGAAGGCAACAACACACACCACAAAACCAGCCTCACATAATGCTACCACACCACTGAATCAAACACATAAACACACAAAGACATACTCGGAGGCTCTGAGTAAAAATTTACCTAAACAGCAGAGGCCTCCAAAGCAGACACCCAAACAACTGCTACCTCAAGACACCCCACAAGCAACACATAAACCACAAAATCAGTGTGCAAAGCAGTCACAGCCCTTAAGGCCAAATACAACACCAAACATACTTGTCATAGGTGACTCCATAGTCAGACACACTGACGTCCCACTCACCAGGCTGAACAAGGAGAGGGTCACAGTAAGCTGCCCATCGGTGCTAGAATCTGCCACATAACACAAGCACTCAGGTCACTCCATGGCAAGTACAAATATGACACAGTCATTGTCCATGCTGGTGTGAACGACCTGAGACGTACCTCCCTGGACTACATGAAAAGAGACATAGAGGAGCTCTCTGATTATGTAGCCCAGGCAGGTATGACCCTGACCCTGAGCAGTATCCTTCCTTCACCAAGAATGATGCCACAATATAGAGACAAGATGATCAGCTTTAACAATTGGCTTAATGTCTGGTGTCATTCAAAGCGTATCCAGTGTCTGTCTGCCTGGGATGACATGCTTGACAGGCCACGCTGCTTCGCAAGGGACAGCTTGCACCTGTCACCCCTGGGATTCTGGATATTGGCTAAGGCTCTTGCCACCCCCATAGTGCCTTTTTTAGGCAAGGCTCAAATTCTAAACCTAACACCCTAGAAAACAAAAATGGGAAGAAACTGAGGGTAATGCTGCTCAATGCCAGAAGTCTAAATCTCAAAATGCACGCACTCGAGGCCCTTCTCAGTATGGAGAACATCGATGTCTGTGCTGTAACTGAAACCTGGTTCAAGGCTCCTGAGAGCACCCCGGCACTATTAGGTTTTACCTTATCATGCGTTCTGGCCCCAAAACCCGGACCACACCACAAAAGGAGGGGTGTATCCATATTCATAAAGGATACCCACACCTCCAGGTTGGTGGCAACGCACAAAGCTACGGAAACCATCCAGGTGCAACTAACCATAGGCAAAACTGCTCTACAAATTGTAGCATGCTACAGGCCACCATCTCAAACTCAGGAACCCCACACAGCCTTCCTGAAGACACTGGAGGGTATAAATGTATCTCCAAACACCATCATATTGGGTGACTTCAACTACCCGAATATAGACTGGGAACATTACTCAAGCCCTAACTTTCTAGCCCAACGGTTCCTGGAGTTCATAAATTCAAATGCCATGGAACAGCTAGTCACTGTTCCCACGAGAGGAGAAAATATACTAGAACTCATTATCACAAACATGGGGACAAAATGCTCCACACTGGAAGTATATCCCTCATTGATGAGATCTGATCATAAACTAATCTCACTGGAAATCCACATCCCGCCCCCACCCCAAACAAAAAAGACCACAGTGAAGAACTTCTCTAAAGCAAACTTCACACTACTCAAGACTGGTGTGGTATCCTTCAAGGCCCCTGAGCCAGTGGAAACCAAAACCCAAGCTGCAGAAGCCCTTACAAATGCCTTCTATGAACACCTCCAGGACTGCATGGATCAGGCAATCCCAAATAAAACCAAGACTCTTTCCACAAAGGGCAAACTTCCAGTCTGGTGGACCCCAGCCATTAACAAACTTTACAATAAGAGGAGAAAGCTATTACATGATAGAACAAAATCCATAAAAGGGAAGTCACCCCTGATCATTATTAGTAAAAAAATACGAGCACTCATAAAATCAACTAAGGCCAATTTTGAGAGAAAAATTGCCATGGATTCAAAGGACAATCATAAGGCCTTTTTCAGCTATGTTAGGAACCTGGGTGGAAACTCCCGGATATGCTCAGAATTAGTCCAAAATGATACAAAAATCACTGAACCCACAGACATTGCCAACATACTGGCAGACAGGTTCAGTGCAAACTTCACCCCCCTCTTCCCCCCCTGAAGGAGAGATAACTATCCCAGCGGAGTGTAGCCTCCCAGACATCTCAAATGTGCAGGTGAAAGCTGCTCTCTCTAAAGCTAAAAACACAGCATCAATGGGACCGGATGGTGTCCCCGGCTGTGTGCTACATGAGCTAAATGAGGAATTAAACCCGCACATAAGGCAGCTGTTTAATCTCAGCCTTACCACAGGATACGTGCCCAAGGAGTGGCGTACGGCAACTGTGGTTCCACTCCACAAAGGCATTGCCTCTATGGACCCTGGTAATTACCGCCCCATAAGCTTAACAAGTCTAGTCTGCAAAGCTGTGGAGAGGATCATAATGGAGCTCATAAACAAAGATATAGGGGACTTGCAGACATTGGACCCAACCCAGTTTGGCTTTGCCAAGGGCAGATCATGCCTTTTGAACTTGGTTGACTTCTTCGAAACAGTCACCAAGGCCACTGATGAGGGAAAGGCAGTCCATACAGCCTACCTTGACCTTGCAAAGGCTTTAGACACAATACCCCACTCGGGTATTGTAGAAAAACTTACCAGCTTAAATGTAAACCCATATGTCACAAGATGGGTTGCAAACTGGCTTAAGGACAGAACCCACAGGGTTAGAGTTGCTGGCGCTATGTCAGACTCCAAGCCGGTCACAAGTGGTGTCCCACAGGGCTCAGTCCTTGGCCCCCTATTGTTCGGCATCTACTTCTCAGAAGTACAGGCCAACATGGGAGGACTTTGGCTGACAAAGTTTGCAGACGACTGCAAACTGGGCACCATAGTGGAAAGTGCATCGGACACGGATATCCTTCAGAAGGGACTCACGGAAACAGATAGCTGGTGCCAGAGCCATGGCCTGAAGTTAAACGCCAAAAAATGTATAGTCATACCCTTCGGGAAAAACAAGGTAACCCCAAGCTACCATATAGGTGGCAATCCACTAAGCACAGAAGAGGTTATCAGGGACCTGGGGACCCAGGTTGACAGTGGCCTTTCTTTTGACACTCACGTTGCTAAAGTGGTTAGAAAGACCTTCTACATTGCCCACCTGATCATGAAGGGATTCACATCCAGATCTAGTGAGGTCATTGTTCCCCTGTACTCTTCACTTATCAGACCAATGATCGAGTACAATGCAATGCGAATGGGGATTCGGGATGTATCTCACCCGACATCTGCAGCAATTGGACAGACCCCAAAAGTTCCTCACCAAAAGGATAAAGGGACTCCAAAATCTGTCGTATGCTGCCAGATTGAAGAAACTCCAGCTCTATTCAGTCGCCTACCGTCTGCTCAGAGGTGACATGTGCCTGACATACAAGGCCATGTCCAACCCGGAATTAATGGACATGCTCCACCTCAAAAAATCCAAATCCACCAAAACCACTAGAGCAAGCGACTTAAACCTTAGCACGGATATAAATAGGACGTGCTGGAGGGATAGATTTATCACTCAGAGACTCCCTATGCTGTGGAATAAAATCCCAGTCCATGTGAGGCAGAGCACCTCGCTGGCTCTGTTCAAGAGAAATATTGACTTGTGGATGGGAGATCGTAGGTTTACCCCGGGAATCATCTCTATGTCACTGCTGTACAGAGGCACAACAAACTAATGGGTACAGTATTTTTTCATATAAGGGGTGGCGTAAGCCACAAAACTTTGGGCTAGGCTTATAAATGCCTTAGGGCAGATAGCCTAGTATAAACCTATGAACCTATGAACCTATATGTGTATATGTATATATATATATATATATATATATATATATATATATATATATATATATATATATATATATATATATATATATATATATATATATATGGCTCCTCTTCAGAAGACTGAAATATCACAATCTTGAAATTCATAAGACTGAAACCAAAATCCTGAAAGTTCAAAATCCTGAAACCACAAAATCTTGAAACTCAAAATACTGAAAACACACAGAATACAAATGATAATATGCCAGTACAAGGGCACACAGAAACACATACAAAACAAAGCATAGCAGTTGTCACCAAGTATACCCTGCACACACCCTGCTACTTAAATATAGAAACTCCTAGATTGCATTGTAGTGAAGTGCAATGTCAGAGTTGATATATTTAAGTAGCAGGGGGTGGGGGTGCAGGGGGGCTTGACCCCCTTTTATACTTGATGGAAAGTAATATGGTTTATTTTGTTTAAAGTCAGTATATGTATGCTGTGTGTTTTCAGTATTGTGAGTTTCAGGATTTTGAGTTTTCAGGATTTTACTTAAATAATAGCAGCTCAAACATTGCACTTAGTGTAGTGAAGTGCAGTCTCAGAGTTGATATATTTAAGTAGCAGGGGTGTGAGCGGCACACTCCCACATAGGATTATACTTGGTGGAAAGTAATATGGTTTAAGCTGTTTAAAGTCAGTATATGTATGTTTTGTGTTTTCAGTATTGTGAGTATCAGAATTTTGAGTTTTCATGATTTTGAACTTTCAGGATTTTGATTTCAGTCTTATGAATTTCGGGATTATGATATTTGAGTCTTATGAAGAGGAAAAAAAAATATATATATATAATGTCCTCTGTAATGTTATGTACTTTCTGTGGCAAGAAAAGCACTATGAGCTTTTGACCTTTTTTTTTTTTTTTTGAGAATGAAAAAAGAAAGTAAAAAAATAAATAAATAAAAGAAGGTGTATGGAATTTGTGACAGAAGTGCAAGATGCCATCCCTGCTGCGCAGAAGCCACAGCAATTAGACCTAGGATGTAAAATGTATGATTCATAGATGAACACAAAATTACAGGATTTGGGACTGTTTGCAGGCAGGAAGCCAAAGACCTTAAAAATCAGTTGTAGATTCTTCAATGAGATAGCTTAACCCAGAGCAAATAAACAGTCTCCTTAGTAAGCAAGTGTGGGGAAATTGTTTTTTGAGGAAGAGAAATACTCCACAGCTTGTGTCTATCTGCCTAGAAATGTGGATAATTTAGTTTTAAGATCCAGTAGTTCTTGTATTTCAGAAACTAGCTAAGGGGAGGCTAGCTGTAGTTAGATGTTTTCTGTCTTGCATTCAATTTGCTCAAAGACCTTCATTTTTTGTTTCCTTCTGCAATTCAGCATCTGTCTTTATATTCAACTGTTTACTGTATTTCTTAACTCATTATTTTCCATGTAAAGTATTTTTATTGACTTTTAAAATAATTATGTCTGGTCATGTTTTACTAAATTGTTAATGGATAAGAGGGTATTTCTGACTAACTGGACATAAATTGTTGGCATATATCTGTAAGTGGCTAGAATGATCTGCACATTACCATTTATGCAGTTTTATTATGTGGCTTATTATAAACAGTGAACAGTAATTGGAGAGGTCTACAGCCTGGTAATATGAGGTTGTGGCAGCTTACTACATTGAGCTAGGACAAAGGGCATAGTGTACAGAATATTATCAATCTTTCCTGGAAATTAATATGTATGTTTCTATGCATTAATATAGGTGTTTTTTTAAACTCAGTTATAGTGGGCAAGTAAACACGTGAAAGCACTGGGACTAAGAGAGAGTGGTATGAAAGGGATCTGGGAAGCTTGGCCAAATCTCTGGTTGGTGGGGTTTTCAGTGTGGAACCTATTGTTGGGTGTGGATTGTGAAGGCCCATGACAACAATGTGTAGTTTATATATGCTCTTGCTGCCAAGCTTCACTTAGCAAATTGCGTAGTTTCCCAGGTTTGTGTGCTTTGTTTATACTTTGATCTATTTCATACCAGTCACTCATGAGGGCATACCTCTCATAGTCCTTCATACTGCTTGGCAGTGGTGGGAATCAACTTCCCATCTGATAGTCTAACCCTCTTACACTGGTTGGCAGTGGTAAGATTCAAACCCCATTCATCTGTGGGCCAGTCCTTTCTTTATGTACACATCTCAGCAAAATGATCTTTTCCACCACAGATTCTTCAATACACGACGTTCACTTAAGTAGAGGTTTCACTATAACAAAATAAACCACAGAGATGGCCAGACAGAAGAGTACACAGGGAGTTGCACACCAAAGCAGGGTGCAAAATACCATGGAGAAAATGGTCTGACAATACTTAAATTTGGAATAATGTGAAAGTTAGACAGAAGAGGCCAGACACGGTAAAGTAACATGATGTACCAACCTGCACCAGTCCTTACATCTTCACAGAGTGTAAATACATGACCTTTACTATGTTAATGTCATTAAAAAAAGAAAACTATGATACACTCAGGGAAGTCCCAAAGAGAGTCCCAAAGACCCAAAGAAATTCTGGAGCTCTATTAAACAGACTCTTCATCCAGGAAACCCTTCCACTCCTAACCCATGTCTCAATGCAACACCTGAAGACATAGCCAACAAATTTAACAATCATTTTATAAACTCAGTAACCTCCATAATAAACTCTCTCCCCCTCCCCCAGAAACAGCACTAGCACCCCCATAAACGTTATACCTCTTCCAAACACACCTAACTCCTTCTCTCTAAAAGCAGTAACAACTATGTAAAGTTATTACTCTCTAAACTTAAACCTTGCTCCCCATCTGTTGACAAGCTACCCTCTTACTTCCTGCAGATTGCCTCTGAACCTCTTACCTATCCTGTATCCATCTTAATCTACCAATCCATTTCTGAATCCTATGTCCTCACTGTATGGAAGAATTTCTTTACTCTACCCATTCACAAAGGGGGCAACTCCTCAGATATATCCAACTTCAGACCGATTGCCATACTCTCTCCACTCTCAAAAATCCTGGAGACATGCATTCACAAGCAGGTAATGCATTACCTTCACCAGGAAAACCTTCTCACACCCACACAGCATGGTTTCTGTCCCACGCACAGTACAACTACTGCACTCATATCATTCATCAACACAGTCTCCCTAGCTCGTGATAACAATAAACTTGTCTCATGCCTGTTCCTTGACCTTTCTAAAGCCTTCGACACTGTCTCTCACCAACTCCTTCTAGATAAACTCACTAACTTACATTTCTCTCCCCCTACTATCTCCTGGTTCTCCAGCTATCTCTCTACCCACCAGCAATCAGTTAAATGACTGTCTGCACTATCCTCCCCTCTCACTGTACAAATGGGAGTCCCCCATGGGTCCATACTTGGACCACTACTCTTTAATATTTTCACCAACTTGATCTACTCCTCTTGTCCCCAGTCATCTCTTGTGCAATATGCTGATGACTCAACTGTTATAACCATTGCTGACAACCCAACTGACCTCCACTCAACTACCCAGGCATCCTTCCACACTACTGAGACTTGGCTTAGTGATAACAAACTAATACTTAATCCAAAAAAAAACTAAGCTCCTACTCTTCCTGTCTAAAAACATCACCACACTCAAAAGTACATTTACCATCTTATCCTGCAACAACACTATCATCTCAGCTGAATCTAGTACTAAATTGCTAGGTGCTACAATAGATGATCAGCTTGAGTTTAATCTCCATATTACTAACTCGGTAAAAATAACTCCTCAGAAACTTGGACACCTTTTCCGTAGCAAAAAAACTTAACTAACACTGCCCGAATAACTCTCCCCAAGCTTTATTACTCCCAAAACTCCTGTACAGCTGCACATATTCACAAACCTAAATTCTATACTTATTTCCAAGCTTGAAACTACCTATAATAAGATCGCCAGATTTTCAGCTAACCAAACCTACACGTCACACCACTGCTTAGCACTACAGCAACTAGACTGGCAAGAATTCCCTCAGCTGCTCCAACTATACCAACTACAAATCATCCACTCTATCCTCTATCTACCCTCCTTCTGACCCAGCCTGTCCACTATCATATCCAAATATTCCTCTGCTAGGATGCTACACAGCTCAAATCAAAAATTATTAGACATCTACAAACCCAAAACAGGCTGCCTTCTCTATAAGTATAACCCAGCTACATCCTGGAACCAACTCCCCTTTGAAATAAAATCCTTCCAGCATAGCAAAAGTTTCAAATTAGCCACAAGGAAATACCTAAAAACAAAGTGGCCTTGCTACTGTAGCCAATCACCCTGAAACCACCATCCATTTACCTATTTCATCACCTCACTCTTAATGTATCTCTAACACTATTTCCCTGCCTCTTATACCTCTTCCCTTCCTCTATCTCCAGCCACTTTTAATTCTTACAGTCTCAAAACAACCTACCTGTCTAGTCTGTCTCCTATACTCAACCTCCCCTACATCCCCTACTAGCCATTCTTACTTTCCTTTCTTGTTTCCAAACTCCTATACAACTAGATCCTACCCACTTCAAATAAGCATCTGCCTAACTATTTACTCATTTTGCAATAAGCAGCTTAAATAATATTGTAACTAGTCACATTTTTCTTCTGCTAATTGTTTAAAACCTTGTTTGTAACAACTCACATACTTGTCTGCCAATTGTTAACACTTTGTATAATTGAATTGCCTGAGGAGCTTTTTTTCTCTCCATGTCTCTGCTTGGAAGATCCTATAGCTGATTGTTACTACTATGTTACTAAAATTTAATAAATTGTTTTCTAGTCCTGAGGAGCTTTTCTCCCCAGGTCTCTGCTGAAAATGAGCCAAAATCTCAGCCAGACTAACCCGGTTAACAAAGGTAAAATAAATAAATAAAATAAATAAAAAGTCAACCCATCAATTAAGTGCACATGCTAGTATATCCTCAGTTCCTTAGCAAGGAGAGTCAATGAAGCAGTCGGACTAAAAATGCAGCACATGTGCAGACTGACAGCAAGAAAAGAAAAATAAGCCTCAAAGGAACTGAACTCATGACTTTCCTACTGATATTGCCCCCTGGGAGTGTATTACCTAGATGTGCCACCACATAGGCTACATATGAGTCATAAAGCATATACATATCAGGGAAATGCAGTATATCTGCAGACTGATAGCGAGCAAAGATAGCCCTCAAGAGATTTTAGCTGCTGCCTTTTCAAGTGATATTCTCCATACCAGTGGATTAGCAAGTGGAGCCACTGAAGCAGTCAGACTACACAGCAATCATAATGTACACATACCAGGGAAATGTAGCACATCTGCAGACTGCAAAACTGAACATTATTAATCAACACAGAACCTCCAGTTGTTTTGAATTCTCAAACAGTACACTGACACAGCGGAAACAATTCCAAAATTACACCAAGCCTTCAACAGAGACTAAGTGCATTAGCTATACTGTATTTCAAATTGTATTCTTAACTTCTTAGCTCAGTTCTACTCAAATCCTGCTACAAAATCCATAAATAGATTTGGTTAGAAAGTGACAAACTTCCAGACAGAATTTATATACTGTTAGGAATGGTTTGTTTCAGGGTAATGGAACACATGATTACAAGAAAAGAGATGTACACCTGGATGGATTTAAACCCATGATTTTGTCTCTTACATGCTACAAACCTGATCATTAGCCAGATATGCCACAGAGGCACTCAGAGGAAAGGCAGAAACCATTTTGCAGAGGAACAGAATATAGTTGCAGACCCAAAAAAATCAACAGCCTGCCTTCTGTAGATTAGAATCCTCCACTGAATCCACTTACAATGTACACATCCCTTCATGACTACAGTGAGCAAAAGGCGCTGTTACGGTGAACCTTATTGCATAATTGCTGGTGATGCTGTTCAACATTCAGCTCCGTTGTGTGTTCAGTGGCAATACTGTTAGCATGTTCCGAGGATTTTTCTTTACTTTTGCCATTGGATGTGAACATCTTTGTCTCTGAGGTAATACATTTGCAGCAATGCTGTTCTCTGCAAACCATCATGCAATGTACAACCTCAGAAAGATAATTTGTTTTTCAAGTCTTTTGTGGGCATGTCATCATCATCAGCCCCCTTTTTCCCATTTTTCTACATGGGTTAGGGGTATCGTGCTAACTGTCGCCAACTCTCGCAATTCAGTGCCAAACTCCTACCTTCTTCAACACTCATGCCTGACTGTCACAGATCTTCTTTCACACAGTCCATCCACCTCTTTGCTAGACATCCTTGTTTCCTCTTACCTTATTCTTGTCTGGCCCAAGTTTTCCTCACCAGATTGTCTTCTGCTTTTCTACATATGTGCCCAAACCGCCGTAATCTATTCTCTTTGATCTTGTCTGAAATTGGAGCTACTTTCGCTTCTACTCTTATGTTCTCATTTCTTTGCCTGTCCCACAGTGTGCATCCTCCCATCTTTCTCAGGCACTTCATTTCCATCACCTCTAGCTTCTTAAACTGTTCTGCCTTTACTGCCCAGGTTTCTGTACCATACAGTAGTACTGGTTGCGCCACTGTCTTGTACACCTTACTGTTCAGCTTCTTTGGCATTCTTCTGTCATAGACTACACTTGATACTCTATGCCAGTTCGCTGCAGCCCCTCTGATTCTAGCTTTGAACTCTTCTTTCAGATTACCCTTCTCCTCAACTACCCCTCCCAGATACTTGAAACTGTTTACCTGCTCCACTATCTTCCCTTCTATCTCTATTCTCAGCCTCTTCTGAGTTCCCCAGTTTTCTGCCATTACCACTGTCTTATCTCAGCTTAGTTTCATCATGTGCCTTCATATTTGCATTCCATTCTCTTATCCTTTGTTGAAGTTCTAGTTCAGAGTCTGCCTGTACTGCCGCATTGTCTGCATACAGCAGCTTTGTTGATCCGTTCCCTCCAACCTGTTTGCTAATGTAGTTCATCACCAGTATGAACAGCAGTGGGCTCAGAGCTGAACCCTGATGTGCACCCACTCCCACTGAGAACCCCTCTGTGAGGCTGTTCATACTTGAGTCATTGGGTCCTTGTACATCACCTGCACTAATTCTATCAATGTTTCTGGGACTTCAAACCACTGCAGTACTGCCCAGATCAGCTTTCTTGTGACCTTATCATATGTTTTCTCCAAGTCTAACAATGCCCAGTTGGACTCTCTCATCTCTAGCTTCTTCTCAAGTATCTGTCTCAATGCAAACATCAGGTCAATTGTGCTGCATTCTGATCTGAATCCAAACTGCTCATCTCCCATCTTACATTCTATTACTCTGCATATCTGTTTATCAATCATCCTCTCAGGAACTTTCATGCAATGTGATAGGAGTTTGATGCCTCTGTACTGCCCACAGTTGTGGATGTCCCATTTGTTCTTGTACACTGGCACAAGTATGCTTATTCTCCAGTCATCTGGGATATGCCTTTCTCTCCACACTGCTATTAGTACCCTCAGGAGCCATTTCTCCTCTATCTGACCCAGCATCTTTATCATATCTGCTGTGACCTCATCTGAGCCTGCTGCTTTCCCCTGACTTCATCTTCCTTAGTGCTGTTCTTACTTCTTCTAGGGTGGGCTCTTCTTCTCTCATTGTAGGCTGCTTCTGGGGCAGTACAGCTTCTGTGTGGTTTTCTTCATTCAGAAGCTGCTGGAAATACTCCTTCCATCTGCCTTTGATGCCCTCTGGACTGGTGAGCAGGTTGTTCCTGGCAGCCCCTTATGACGGGTGTCTGATTATCTTCTTTATCTTTATGTCTTTGCCTTTCAACCTGATATAGTTTCTTTGTGCCCCTTACTGAGTCATTTTCTAGAAGCTGGTACAGTGCCTCCGATGCCCTATTCTTTGCTGTTGCAACTTCTTTATTAGCTTCTTTGTGAGCCAACCAGTAATCCTTCCTAGCCTGGTCAGTCTTTTCTGTCTCCCACTTCTTCCTGCACTCCTTCTTTCTTCTGATGACTTCCTGGACTTCTGCATTCCACCACCAGCTTTCCTTATGTATCTTATTTCCATACCTGGCTCAGTCACATATCTTTTCTGTAGTCCTAACACATGCTGTTTTTAGGCGCTGCCATTCTTCTTCAACTCCACCTATTTCCTCCTCTTCTTGGGGTGCTAGAGCCCTGAGTAATTCCTTAAACTGTTGTACTTTCTCTCCAGCCAACTTCTAGGTCTTCAGCCTGGTCTCTGTTAATCTTAGAGCCTTTTCTGACCACTGCTTGCAGCTGATTGTGGCAACTAATGGTTTATGCTGTGGGATGACTGTTTTACTGGGGATGACTTTGCAATCATGGATTCTACCCCGTGCCTTTTCCTTACTAGGAGGAAGTCTACCTGAGTCGTATTTTAACTACTCCTTTATGTGATCTTGTGACTGCCTCTCGTTCTGAACCATGTGTTGGCTACTATCAAGCCATTTGCCAGACAGAAGTCTAGAATTTCTTCTCCTTCTTTATGCCTGTTGCCCCACCCATGTGGACCCAGGCAGTTCTCATATCCTGTTCTGTCCCAATATGTGCATTCAAGTCACCCATTATCAACACCAATTTATGTTGTCCTGCTTTATCTAGTAGGTCCAACAACTGTTGTCTGAATGCACTCTTTTCCTCCCTATTACAACCCTGCTGTGGGGCATAGACTGAGATTATGAATACTGCTCTATCATTACACTAGCGTCAGACTGCCATGAGTCTGTCATTAATTCTGATGATATCCCTTACTGCCTTTTGAAGCCTCTCTCTCACCACAATTCCTACACCATTTGTAGCCTGCCCACCACCTGAGTAGTAGACTCTGGATCCCAAACCAAGTGGCTTTCTAGGCATGTGTATGTTATGGTTATTTATTTTTGGTCAAGTTAAAGTTGGAAATATAGGAGAGAGATGAAAAGGGGAATCCAGCAGAAGGTAAAATACAAGGTGAGCCAATACGAAATGAATAAGATGGAGGTGGGTTAGAAGCATATTTCAGAGCTTCTTAGCTTAAAAATGCTAGGTTAATCTGTACTTAACAGCTGATTAGAAACTGCCACACAATGGCCCTAGGAAATTTCATTTCAGAGTAATGGAATTCGTGATGCAATAAAAGAGAAATGCACCTGTGATATGAACTCATGTTTTTCTCACTCGTATTCCATAAACCAGCACATTAGCCAAGTATAACACAAAAGCACACACAAGACATTTGCAAGGGAATGGAATACATGATAGCCCAAAATGAGAAATATATCTGAATGTATCTGAACCCATGTCTTTGTCACTCATAGTCGTAAACCAAAGCATTAGCCAAGTATGTACAGAAGCACTCGGAGGAAAGGTGCTAAAATCATTTCAGGGAATGAAACACATCACAGCCTGAAACAAAAAAATATACCTGAATACATTTGAACCCATGACTTTCTCATTAAATAACCACTGAACCAAAGAATTAGCCATGGGTGCATCAAAAGCACACATAGGAAAACCATCAGAAAAAAATCACATTATAGGGGAACAGAATACAGTTGTATGATGAAAACAGAATATTTTTAAACTTACTAGCTTCAGATTAGAATTCTGTACCCAGAACACTGAGAATGGACTCATCACATCATGAATACATTGAGCCATGGAAGCCATTACAAGGAAAGTATTAACTGTACCATATTTCAGAATTGCTTGGTAATGCACACCTACACTCACCTCAGTTGCATGACTGCTGGCAAGATGAAAGCATTTTTCATCAGTTTTGCCATAGGATGAGAAATATCATTTATCTGTGGTTATATGCTGACCAACACTGCACTCCACAAACTGCATGTATGACCACAGGAAAAAGATTTTATATATAAGCCCTTTTTGGTCATACATGTGGTGTTTTTATATATTTTTTGACTGAATTAAGGGTTGGAAATGAGAGTATTGGACTGAGATGAAAGGGGAAGCAAGCTGAGGGTAGAACACAAGGTAAGCAAATAAGGAATTAGCAAAATTGAGGTGGGATAGGAGTATACCTCTTGCCTTCTTAGCTGAAGAATTCTGTTGCATTATAACAATAGCTGTCATTATTTAATGACTGAAAACAGTACTTCTGTGTCCAAAAACTATATTTTTATGATGAACTACTGCAGTCAACTACATGTACCTTAGTCAACATCTGGGGAGCTGAGATGAATGGGTGGGAGCATTTTTTTGTGGTACAGATGCCTTTTTCATTTTTTTGAGAAGGGAAAGTTGGTGTCAGGGAAACATGAGGTGGGTAAGAAGGGGAGGTTAGGTAGCAGGGAAATATAGATATAACGTATAGGGTATGAGGTAACACAGTGAGGGAGGGGGAATCACAACAGTGAAGAAGGCATCAGTCAAACAGGGGGAAAACAAAGGTGAGAAGAGGACTGCACAACACACAAGGGAAGGTATAGGCACTATAGGAAGAGGAACACTGGGCTGTGGTATAGGATTGGGTACTCAAATACACAGTCTCTGCCAGCAGACCTAGTGGGAAATTACTCTTCACCCTGTAAACCATCACCACTGGTCCTGCCTCAGAAGGTGGAGGCAACACTGGATGGGGATGTGACTCAGTGAGTCTGCCAGATCCTGACAGGTGACAAACATATCACCTCCATTTGCACTGCTACTGGTGGGTACCACTACACCACCTTCCCAGGGCTACCTGACTCAGGTGGAGCAGTCAGGGCAGAAGGTGTGGAGGCAACTCTGTCAGGCTGTAACCTAGATGTGATGGGTGCCTCTGGTTGTGGTGGTAATAGTGCTACTGCTGCCACTTGTTGGGGGGATGAAAGCTGTTGCTGGTGGGCTAAGTGCTGTTTGCTGTGCTGCTGTATGTAACTGTAACAGAAAATGAGACAACAAATATAATTAGATAAATACAAAAGAAACAAATGAGAAAGAATAGCAACAAAAAGGGTGGAGGTAGAAAAATTATTTTTAAATATAGTAATATTGATACAGTAAAGGCAAAAAATAACACTCAGACTTACACAGGTATGCTATCGAACTGTTAGCCTGATCATAACATTATGGGGGTGGTGGTGGCCTAAGGTGGATACCATCCTCATATGCAGTCTGACATAAAAGAGTACTAAAAAGTTATTTATCAGGACAGCAGATTTGTGCTTGTGACCAGTGATGTTATTTGTGTTTTGACAATAATAAAATTGTATATATACAAAATGCACGTGCTGATCATACAGTAAATATGTCCAACACAAGTGATAGCTGAGGGACAGATTCTTCAACCATATTTAATGTGAAACGCTCAGTAAATTACTACTTATGCCTGGGGCAGGCACGCAGAAGCACACTTCGAACATTGGCCATCATATTCATTCCTTTAAGGTGTGCCAGTGCTGACAGATGGGGCGCTGCTATGTGTTAGTTATACAGCTGTATTTTAATTGCTACAGCTGTTAGAATGCAGAGAAATCTTTCACAACAGCAGGTACACTCAACCCACTGCTCTCTTAGTTGCTATGGTCTTCTCCTGTGCATTTCCCTGTTCCTTTTGATCTCTGCAGGGGCTAGAAACATTAAAAGGGCAGAATGAAAATTTGTATGGTGGCATGCATTGGTGGGTACTTGGTTACAGATTCATACTAGGTTATCTGCTTTTGTGGGCCATTTTAAGCCTATGCAAATTTCCCAGCCCAATGGTAACCATCAAACTGTGTACTTTGTGTCTGTGAAGCAAACACCTTAACCATTATGCCAACCCCAAACCCTCAGAAAACTGCAGGCAGTCACTGGGGAGTGAACCTGGTTCTTCATACTTCCCAAGACACTGCACTTTTACTGAGCTCAATCCCTGTGTTTTAGTTAGTGAAAGGGTTTTATACTTACAGTACAGATGTGGTGCTTATCCCCTAACTTCAGCTTCCCATCAGCCCCCGTGTGTGGGATGCAAGTGGCCAAACTATTCCAGACATCAGCATTATCATGCATAGCCCCCTTGCAGGGGCCTCTGGCTATAGCCACAGAATTCTACAGTGCAGTGCTGGATGTTGGGGTAGATGTGGATAGGCCCCAGAGAATTTCAACTGATGATCCACCAGGTATGTAGTCCTCCTTTCACTATCTTTATCTGTTAATCCTATTACAGTTTTAATACCTGCCTCACCTCTGACATATAAGTACATCTGTCATCCAGGTGTGACATTCGTCTATACAAGGTACGGGCAAAGTTATAACTCAGTATCATAGGTATAGTGTTTTAAGGAAATCACTTATATTTGTAATTATGGTGCTGGGTCATACTTTTTGTGTTGGTGTTTTCCCAGATGTATCCTTCTCTAGCACCAGTGCTATGGAACTACCTCATCTGATTTTGGAAAATCTTTATTCTGTTATAGTGATGGCAGGGTTGAGGTGGCACAGTTATGGGGGTGCAGTGTGTGTATTTGGGCACAGGGAGTGTTAATGCCACATCCCCTACTCAGAGTATGGGCACAGTCTCTATTCCTGCACATACACTGCACACATCACCATTTGAGATTAGGCAGGTTGATA
The DNA here is from genome assembly GCF_019279795.1 of Protopterus annectens. Taxonomy (NCBI): domain Eukaryota; kingdom Metazoa; phylum Chordata; order Ceratodontiformes; family Protopteridae; genus Protopterus; species Protopterus annectens. The sequence goes on from NC_056741.1 coordinate 1,208,224,661, forward strand.
GGACCACCCTAGAACAGAGAAGTGGACTGGCCACCACTAGAGGCATGTCTGAATCTGCCCACTAACAGTCATGGGGAGGGGTGTCCACATAGTACGTTGATACTGGTGCTCACCAGCTGTATAGTTACTTCCTTCCCTGAGGCTGATGTGTCAGTAGCAGCTACCCAACATCTGGTGCAAGTCCATCATGGAGGCACAAGCTCATTCCACCAGTCATACAAGAGGTTGTGAGGTTGATCTAGGCTGGTCTCTGTTGGCTGCAGCAGTTGCTATAAGAGCCTCTTGAGATACATGTTTACAATAGCTGTAGCAACTCCTAACATCATGAACTACATCATTCTACATGAACATGAGTATAAAATGAGCATAAAGCTGTAAACAGAACTAAAGCTGCCATAGTATTGCTGTGCAACATTTCAGCAGTTTTGAATTACTCCATGTTATTTAGCCTCATTATCATTTGCAGTACTTTATTATGGGGTCATTAGCATATAACATGTCTGACTATGATATTTCAGCTGACCAAGCTGTATTACATGATTTTCTGAATCGCACACACCCTCTCATTGCCAGTCATAGTGCAAATTTGCTTGCGTAATGTGAATTATGATTTGTATTTGTATGTCTTAAGAGTTTTATTTGCATGCATTAAGGTGCAATAAACTTTATCAAATGCATGTTTTATCAGCACAGTTTATTGCTTTCAGTTTTTGTCAAAATTTCTGCTTGTCATTTGCATGAGATTTTGAATGCTTGATCATTGAATGTTTCTGTGGTGTGTGAGCACAGGTAAGTGTTTTTTTTTTGTAATGCCAAAGCTTTCAGACATACTAAAACTTTTGACATTAGGGGTTGGAATGTGTGCAAGTGCTTGTGGGTTAGGGTTAGAGTAAGGGCTAGGTAAAGTGATTGTTTTAACATTTTGTGTTTGTGATGGCATGTGTGCAGAGTGTGCGTGTCTGTGTTAATGGTATTGTTAGGAAACAGGTTTTTGGAAAGGTAATATATAGGCTTGGGGTTACGGGTAGCAGCACGTTTAAGGTTAGCACACATAAATGTAATGGTACATTGTGGGGAAGCTGTAGTCTGTCTGCTCTTCTATATTTTTTTAATATTAGGGATACCCACGTCTCTGGCCAGAGAGGCCCATATAAACTATCTTTTATCTAGGCTTCTTGGATGACTATTCCTTTATACAGGCCTATTGGGTGATTATTTCAAATCATAAAACTTCTCTATATCAAGAAGAGACTTTTTGGAACAACATAAACATTCTATCACTTCTTAAGTTATACCACATATTGTTCTGTCTCTTATTAACAAATCATGCAGGTAACCAAACTCTTAAGTTAATGGCTATATGCTTCAACTCAGTAAAATGTGCCTGTATATTATCTGTACAGCTTTCTTTTTTGTAAAGAACTAACAAACGTCTAATAAATGGCAAACTCTTTTTGGGCTCACAATAATTCTGGAAAACCTCTTTGTAAGTGCTGATGCTTTTTTGTTCTTTTCTCCAAATTAAGAAAGAACGTTAAATACCTGGATGGCTTCTTTTTCATGAGTAAACTAGTGCTGCACAGTGTACCTTTTCACACTTCTCAACTAATCCACTTACAGTGAGGAATATATCCACTCAAGGTGGAAGAAAAGTTACACAGTAAAACACAAATCAGCTGATTGCTTGGGGAGGGCACAGTATTTGATTACTTTGCAACATTTCTGCCACTCTCCTTACTAATATCACAACTAAAAGCCAGTTTCAAAAACACTGCATGATCAGTGATTGCTGTAGGTGTTAACATAGACCTTTTACCTGAATTTGTCTCATTTACTACCAGTCTGCCTTTCAAACCACAGAAATATCTGAAATCGCAAAAGTATTTTATGAAGCACAAGTTCAACTGCAAAGTACATTCATTTGCTGTTGTTAAAACACTAGACTTCATCTGCATTGCTTATTTTTTTTTTTTTGTAATAAAAATATTGATCTTCACAGAAAAGAAACAACTTGGGTAAAGTTAAGTGGTCTTCCACACAAAAGCAAGGAAAAAAAACTGTATATTAGATTAATTGTCACAATTATACTAATTACCTGAGATTCAAGTATAGGTTACTGTATTTGTTCACTTACAGGGTAACAGTAGCTGTTACCATGACCACAACAGCAAAACCCTCTGATGTTACTAATACTATCATTTTGTTACAGGATTAATTAAGACATTTTCTAATATCAATCATCTTGTATTTGTCCAGTGGCCAGTAATTACCCCATACATTTATTTCTGAAGATATTTGTTAGGTAAATAAAGGTTGCTGCTCTCTATGTTCCATTACTTCCATCAACCTTCTTTTTGATATCACAGATATGGTTGCACTCCAACACACTAGAAACAATGTGAATACGTAAAAATAATTCATTTGCACCAAATGTTGTGGAACTGAATTATGTTCTCGTTGTGTAACTCACACATTGATCATGCACTGATCGCTCACATGACTGTTTAGACAGATGTTGGATATTTATACTGCTTCGTATTGTATGGCCGAATAACCTTCTTCTGCACGACTCACTCATGCCACTGCTTCATCTGTCAATGTCAGTAGATTAGGCCAGCTGTTCTTAATGGGCATGCATGCAGCCTACTCCGTGCTGCTTGGAACTTTTGAAATCCAGCCTTGTGTTACACAAGCAGATCAGCACCAAATAAGTATACCACGGCTGATGGAGCAAGATCAGTGCTGGAATGTCTTCTATTTAATGATATTTTTAGTGATCTGCAGAGTTCAAAGAATATGCTACACTAATATGCAAACAATTAAGTCCTTTATACAGTAAACATTCAGTTAGCTGGAACTCAAGCAACCAGAAAAAAAATACAGTACAATATGAACAGTTCAGTTTTTCTTGTGTTGCACTTTGCCCCCCCCCCCCCGCAGAAACATACCTTACATTTTTAGAGTTTTAGGGATTTAAAAAGGAATATACAAATAAATTCCCTCTCCCCAACCTGAGAACAAGTCAAACCAAATAAGTCAAATCGCTAAAATGTCAACACTCACTCTATACTCACTCAGTTTGCATAAAATTTCCCCATTCTGTCTGTGATCTCTCACACACAGTCTCTTCAGTCACTCTTTCCAATCTCTCACACACACTCTCTTCAGCTTTCATATATCTCTCCTATCTATCTCACAAAGTTGCTTCTGCTTTCATACATGCATTCTCTCTCTCTCTCTCTCTCTTATTCATTCAATTCCAATCCACTCAGTGTGCTACTGAAAACTTTTCCATGTGCCACGCTTTCTAGTGGAAATATACATTTAAAATATTATTATTCCAGCCAGGCTTTTTAATTACTGTATTTCAATATTAAAATCAAATCAATACAGTGTTTATGGTATGATATAGTATAGGGTGCAGTATTTGTCAGGTCTGTTTTTAATAGTATAAAATACCACCAAGAAAAGTATATGTGAGAGATATTAGAAATAAAAAACATGAAAGCCCACTGGGTGCTCATTTTTCACAGTATCATAATTCCAACCCTTTTGAGTTAAAAGGCTGTGTTTTGGGAAGGTTGAAGTTCTTCTTGGGGAACATGTGAGTGTAAAAGAAAAATTGCTTAAAAAAGAAACACTGTTTATTTTAAAGTATGGTACCTTGGAGCCTTTTGGGCTCAACAAGGAGTGCAACTGGAAATATGTAATTCAAATATGTAATTATACTGTTTTATTGAGGGATGATTGATAATTATGTTAATGAGAATGAGAGTATTTAAACTGATTTTCTTTGACGTGTTTTACTCGTGGAAAACATTCATGCTGAGGCACTGTTTATTAAATTCTATTTTCTGTATCAGTGGCCTTTTCTTGGTGGTATTTTATATTTCATTTTTTATTTTTATTTGTGGTTTTGCTGTTTTATGGCCACTGATCCTGCTTTGCATATACCTCATATATTTCGAGAAGACCAGATTGGAGGGCACACAGAGGTCCATTGATGAATATGTCCTGCCTGCCTGTGATAGAGGGGCAAAATCAAGAATGTTTCCGTGTCTCAGCAGGTTGGTGCAGGTACTGCTACTGTTAACAATGTTTGGGAACAGTTTATGGGGGAGTGGAGTCTTCACTGTGTTAATCTTTTTCAAAACGTTGTCTCCTCCAGTATAACCCGCTTACCAGCTGAGGTTTGTAATATTAAGGAGAGATTGAAACTGTTGCTGAATAAAGAAACCAGTACTCACATTAATATCTTGTATTTACAATGTTGTATTGAACTAAACATTACTCCTAGGGGTTTGAGAGCATCTAAATTTCCAATGACACCTTTTGATGAAGGGAATCCTGATGATATGGTATTTTGTAAAAGGTGGATAGATGCAGTTCATCAGTGTTCCATGGAGTAGATTTGTATTTTAATTGACAGAGACCACCTTAAAAAGCAGCAGCTCTAGGGAGAAGTCCTTTTGGTAAGTACTGAGCTACAAAAACTGATTTCTTCTGCCAAACTGGATAATATGTTACAAGAGATTAATGTCAGACTGACTGAGTTGGAACAGGAGCTAATAGAATATAAAAGTTGTAAAATTAACCAAGATATTAAGGATTGGTGCTGCGTTAGTGTTGTCACCTCACAGTTAGACGTTGCCCATTCAATTCTCAGTTAGAGCGTCTTCTGTGTAGCGACATGCATGAATGGGCATCCTTCGTTGAAGGTTGTGCGTTAGGCCCGGCAAGCCAGTACATAAAAATCTACTGCCAATCATTAGCGGACCGGAGTTCCACTGTGGCAACCCCTAACCGGGAAAAGCCGAAAGACTCAAAAACAAATTAAGGATTACAATTTAGATCAGGTGTTTCTGGGAGAGGGAGGGACCAAAGCTATAACAGTAGTTCCGCTTCTGCCTCAGTGTCTTTTCCGACTTCAGAAGAGGCAGAGAGCCATATTAATGAAGGCAATAATGATGAACATTTTCCAGCCTTGCCTCAAGCTAACAATCCGAAGGAATTAGAAAGATGTTTTTGGATCGTTGGACGTACCAACAACAATAATAACAGCAAGGGAGCCCCCTACAACTATGGCAAACACAGTCGAGGTGACTGGGGACAACTGAAGAATCTCGGCATGCACTTTAAAGGACAAAGGTTGGGAGGGTGGTGTAATAAGTTTGGGAGAGTGGTGTAATGGTTAAGGTGTTTGCCTTACAAACACAAGGTGCAGAGTTTGAATCTCACAAGGGATAATTGGCTAGGCTTAAAATGGCTCGCAAGGGCAGTTAGCTTGGCAGTAATCTATGAACCTATGAACCCATGAAGAGCTCATTGGACTTAATAGGTGTGTTTCTTGTAATGATATGTCTGCGCTTAATATTTCTAATTGTGATATTTCTAATACAGTGTTATCTGTTCTCAGCTTGGGACTTAAATATATTCCCATAGCCTGACCGAGATTACATGTGTTAAAGAGTGAGGTTTTTCTGCTCAGTAGAAAATTGCATTTAATTGATTATTTTTATAAGAATGAGGGTGTTCTTCAGCATGACAACGATGTTGTGAATTCAAGTGTAAGTTCAGATTTTTCTTTTTTCTCTTGCTCTTCAGCATTAGATATTTTAGATGAACAGGAAAATAATGCATATGACAATTTAGATACAAGTATTATTAATGATGAGTCATTTTAGTCCTCCATTTGTTAATGTTAATATGCAAGGATACATTTCTATTGTTAATTTTGAAGTAGAACAATGTTATAACACATGTATGAATAACAAAATTAGTATTTGTTTTAATTTAAGTAAACAACAATGGTTGGAATTTCCTGAGTTTTGTGATAACAGGAATGTAGTAGTTAAACCTTCTGACAAGAACAACCAAATTGTAGTTTTACATTATAGTCAGTATTTGGATATTTGTTATTTTCATCTTAACAATACAGATATTTATCGAAAATGTGACATTTCTGATTATTTAAAAGCCACTAATGAATATCTATCATTACTTAATAAAGGGCATTGATTGGACTATTTTTCATCTAATGATGTGTCTAAGAAGTTTCAAGTAGATAATAACAGAATAGCAGTGTTTTATTGTGTTCCTAAAACTCATAAGAGTTTGGAAAAACTTAGTGGAAGACCTATAGTTTCTGCAGAAAAATACTTCTTAAGGCCTATTAGTAATTTGTTACATGAGTATTTGAAAAAGTATGTTTTAGGTATTCCTTCCTATGTTAGGGACAGCCAGGACATTTTGAGTAAAATTCAGACTTTTCAATGGAATGACTCAATGTTCTGGCTATGTTTGGATGCTAAAAGTCTTTATATGAATATAAAACATGAGATAGGAATACAAGCTTTATTTTATTTTTTGGGTGATTCACCTATGTCACATTTTCTTATTGAGTTAGTGCCCTTTTGTCTTCACAATAACTTTTTTACATTTAATGGGGAAATTTTCCATCAACTGTAGGGGACACCCATAGGGGCTATGTTTGTCCCCATGTATGTAAACCTAGTTATGGCTAAATTTGTAATAGATAATATATATCCCCACAGATTTTATAAAACAAGTATGGTTTTATATTTGAGATTTATTGATGACTTGATTGTTTTATGTCAAGGTCGAATTGCAGATGCTGGTACATTTGTTAATGACTTACAAACTAATAATATGGGATTTAAATTGGATGGGATACAGTTAGGCTCTAAGGGTACATTTTTTGGATATTAAGTTGGATGGTTTTGACACAGGTTTATACAACAAGTTTAGACAAAGAAACCAATTTTTATATGGTAATAGTTGTTGTCCTGGACATTTATTAGCTATACTACCTTATAATAAGTTCTTGATAATTCATAGATTGTGTAGTAATGTTGAGATATTTAGTAAGGAAATAATGGCAGCTGAACAAATGTTTTATAATAAAGGTTACAATAGTGAAGATGTTGCAGAGGCCAAATCTAAAATATTTAAAGTGAGATATGGACAGGGTAATAATAATAACCATGGGTGCTGGTTAACTAAGAGTTTACTGTACTAATCTCTGATGAAAGGAAGATTTGGTTGCAACTTCTGTCAAATTTTATAGTGATAATGAAGTGTATTATTTTCAAAATTCTGTACCAAAACCTTGATTAAAGTAGCTCTGTCTACAAAAAAGCCATATGGCCACAGTGGTGCAGCGGTTAGCATTGTCGCCTCATAGCAAGAGGTTCTCCCATTCAATTCTCGGCTGGAGCACCTTCTGTGTGGAGTCTGCATGTCCTCCCCGTGGTCGAGTGCCATTTAAAGACATGCAGGTAGGTGCATGCATGAATGGGTGTGCCTTTTTTGAAGGTTGGGCATCGGGCTGGCAACTCAGCACCATAAAATCCATTGTCAATCATTAGCAGACTAGAGTTCCACTGTGGCGACCACTAACCAGGAAAAGCAGAAAGACTTTTTTTTTGTCTACAAAAAAGCCACATGGGTTAAGGGAGATAACTAAAGTATATGTTGACAGTAACCATTACTTATGAACACTTTCACAAGTGGTCTGACATATTGACTTTGTTTACATGAATTTGACTAAGCCAACATATTTAACCTTTAAATTGCTCTTTTAGTCTCTCATGCCATTATCTGTATCATAAGATTTGGGCTTTTTCATTACTAGCTAGATAAATTTGCTGATGGAGTTCTGTGACAACAGTACTGCTGCAAGCTTTTCTCTCACTTCATGTAGCCAACTTTTAGGGATGCTTCCCAACTGTCGTTAATTGTTAGGGATGTCACAAATGTTGACTCATAATTTTGTTCTCTCTCTCCTAAAAACTGGACATTTTTGAAATTTTCTAAATTAATACATTAGTTTTTTTTTCCCCTTATTCTGTAGGTAAGGGGGTAAAAAGCTATGTATTCAAGTGCAAGCTTTGGTACATTCAGCTGTGTGGGGGACATTAAATTCCAACATTACCTCACTACAGCTTGACAAAACCTTGTCAAGTATTGTGAACCAAAGTGATACCCATATAAAATTCATCATATATTTCCTCTATGTAACAAAGGCAGTGAAACAAACCAAAATTATTTTCTTCTGGTGGTCAGCTCCAAAGCTTTGAAACAAAGGTCAGGCCAGCATGGAAAATGCAGAAAATTAAAAAAGAGTTTCAAATTGTGGCACACATCAGCTGGATATCAGTGCTCATAAATGTCAGTTTATTACTGTGGGACCTGGCTTATTTGTGATATTATATTAATTACAGTTAGGCCCTCCATCCTCTGTTTCAATAAGTATTTAGCTTGCTGCAACAGGGTTTGTTCTCAGACAGTTTACTGAGTAAGTACCAGCGTTCATGTCACTAGTGTATTAATTTGAATTCTTTTACTAAACTATTTGCTGAACAGTCTTTTGTGTCTCATCTTTTGTATCAACAACTCAAAGTATGGGAGTAAAAGGGCTCCAAAAGGTAGTCAAACCGAAATCATCCAAATGGGGTACTGGAAAAAGAAACAGTGGGACAGTGGGGGTGGAGCAAACAAATCCATGGTTGCAACAGTACCGTTGGTGGTTGTGGTGGTGATGGTGGGGGGTTCAAAAGCCCAAAATCAGGGAAAATTTTACTTATTATTCCAATTCACTTAACACGTTAATAGGGCAATGGGTTTTCTGAACAATAATTATGAAAATCTAATATCTGGCTTTACTGACTAACTCTATAATCCTCAGTAATTTACAAGAAAATCAAAGAAAAATTAAGAGACAGGGCGAAAATATCATGCAAAATCAGGGAAAGTTGAGAGGTATGCCTTCCTTTACTAAAGTACCACTCAGGTCTCTTCTCCAGGACGTCATTCCCCAAGTCTGAATTGCACATGGCACCTGTTCAGTTTGGGTTGTAAACTATCAGTTTCATATGGTACTTATGCCAGCTATACTGTCAGTTATAGTTTTCCATAATGGTTGTGTCAGTTTTGCTGTCCGTTACAGTACCACAAGGTGTATGTACCAGCAACATTGCCAGTTACAGTTTTGCAGCTATTGTACTAGCATCTGGGCCAGCTGCAGTTACATAGCATCTGTTACATTAACAAGGCTATTTGCAGCTTCCCAGCTCTTGTGCCAACAACACCGCAAGGTGCAGTTTCCAACTCCCACTATATGAACTGTAGTTTCCCCACTTATTCAGTATATATACAATCATGACAATTTTCTCTGACCATACTGAATCTATACTCATCTCTTACTATCCCTTCCTGTTAACAAAGCACACTGATCTACTGCCTGAATCTTCCTTCTGCATGTGTTGCATGCATCCTTTCTGTGCATCTCCTTACTGTTCTGGTTGCATTCACATTATCATAAGACACTGGCAAAAAATTATTATCTTTTTACTACTTAGGTGCTGCGAAATAATTATGATTATTATTTTTTTTTACTTCTTTGTATTTAGCCTATGCGACTGACCCCTTTTCTCCTGCTACCAGCTCTTAGTTGGACCATTTACTCCTCCTCCTGAAAGATTCTGACTAATCCTAAGGGTTATGCACATCAAGTGCCTCTCCATCCTGGGTACAATTGACCATGAGGTGGGGTGAAGATCCTGTAACCCAGTAGTCCCCTGCCAGAGCACACCAGCTTCCCCATTCAAGGTGAAAGGTAGGTCAATCCTGTTTCCCAAGTTGACAGCCTACAACAGGACACTAGTCACAAGAGAAATAATTATAAATGTTTGTTATAAACACTTCCTTCTCTACTATTACTCATTGTGCTCCACTGGAAATCAGCAATACCCAGCTAAGTTGAACTATTACAGTGAAATTTCATGAATAAATGAAACACCCTTGTTCAATGTAACAGTGGTGTCATACTTATGCAGATAACTTTCAGCAACAGTAAACTTATGACAAGAAAAAATCCTTTTCACACAATTTGTGAGAGCACTTTGGCCCCAGCTCCTATAATCTTTCCTTCAGGAGCTGGGAGCACAAGAGAAGCAATAGATCCAAGAGCATTAATTGCTACAGATAAAAAGGAAGTTGAATTGGCTGCCTTCTTTTCTTGTTGAAGAGACACAATCTGTGCTTCCAGTTTCTCAGCCTTCTCCTGAAACTCGTCTTTCAGCAAGACTTGTTCCTGAAAGTAAAAAAGAAAAAATACATAGAAGTTAATTGTTCTGATAAAATCTGTGAAGTCACAAAGATGATAACATACATTATGGATTAGCAAGAAATGAAGTACACTTTGGCCATCAGTTTATACGGCAGGTATCAAGACTGTTTACCTTAATACAGCTTCATTATAACAGTTCCAGCAAGATACATTTTTTTTCCTGCCTGTAGGTGACAGTCAGCTGCTACTAGCTCCTCTCCTCGTTCACTGGGTCAGCTGGAACTGCGTTAGCCTCCTCTGGACTTTACCTAACCCACATCTGGAATCAATGAGAAGACTGAGGATACCGGTGCAGCATTACACTGCAGCTGGGGAATGTGCCCTAACCCCCGTTACACTGCAGAGACCACGTGAGCTTCACAACTGCTGCCTTGGGGAAGTGCAGCCATGCTTCCATCGCTATGCAACTTCCCAACCAAAGAGTGTACCTGCCTGCAGCATAGAGTTCAACAGGCTCTTATCTCTGCTGCTGCAGTCATTCTCCCAGGATAGATGCAGTAACGTTAACCGCTTACTCCCATTCGCTCCAGTGGCAGTGCCGCTAATCAAACACAGATCATCTGGGACACAGTAAGGGTTTTATCCTGCTGCACCATGAAGCTGCTTTCTGTAAGACATGCTTTAAATTTAAACAACACTTGGATTCATCTTGTAATCACAAAAAAGGCAGGTACTACAGGGTGCTGGTTAGAGGGGATTTACTAGCATTTCAAAATTAAAGGTGTAGACTGTTAAGACAGTGTTTGTAATTGTTGGGCACAAGCATGTGCGTGCATTTGTTTGTGTGTGTGTGTGTGTGTGTGTGTGTGTGTGTGTGTGTGTGTGTGTGTGTGTGTGTGTGTGTGTGTGTGTGTGTATGTGTGCCCTTAAGAGCTGACCCAGTTGTTGGGGATTTGGGAACTTGTTTGGACAGTCACCTAACTTTTGACCAACATGTGTCTATTGTTGTAAGAAAGCCCTTCTATATCACACAGCTTATAAACAAAGGGATTGTGTCTAGATTTAGGGATGTCATTCTTCCCCTTTACTCGCCCTTATTAGGCCAGTCATTGAATATAATGCCATTTTTTGGCATGTATCTGTCCAGAAATATGTAATAACTGGAATGGCCACAGAGATACCTTACTAAAACGATACAAGGCCTAAACAATATGCTCTATGTAGACTGACTCAAAGCCCTGTCACTATACTCTGTATCTTCCACACTGCTAAGAGGTGAACGGTGTCTGGCATACAAGGCATCCTCTGATCCATTACTGATGGATTTACTGCTCATCAGCAAGTCAAATGTCATCAGAAGTACTAATTCTAGGGATCTAAACCTCTTCAGCAACATCAAAAGAATGATTTGGAGGAATAGGTATTTCTTGCAGAGGATGCCACTGCTATGGAACAGACTCCCCATCCACCTAAAATAAAGTCCATTAATGTCCATCTTCAAGCACAACTTAGAGATATGGATGGGAAACAGAAAATTTACCCCAGGACTGCCCCCTGTACTACTAATGGACAGGTGCAGCTCCTAAATGCTTTATCTCATGTATAGATCCACTCAAATTATCTATGGTATGATCCCAGTTATTCTCATTATGCGTAATATATAATTATTGACCATGGGATGGGTAAGGCCAATCTATAACCAAATGGGATAGGTTATTTTCATCACAAAAAGAGGAAATGGCAAGGTTTAAAAATGGCCTACAAGGACTGCTGGTCTAGTACTTACTTATGAACCTATGAAAGACTATCTCTCTGCCTCTGCATCTGTTAGCGTGCATACATAAAACTCATTGCTTATGTCAGTGTGTGTGTGTGTGTGTGTGTGTGTGTGTGTGTGTGTGTGTGTGTGTGTGTGTGGTCATTAAATTATTACATAATGTAATGTATGCATATTTTGGATGTAAAATACATCCTCCAACAGCAATTAGATATCCTACAACAGCTAAGAAACAATAGGCAAAGGAAATATTTTACATCAAACATATAAAAACAAAATGATATGCTATCAAACCTAGTACAAACCAATTTAACAACTAGTTTATTTTCTAAGTGCAATAATGCCCTCCAGGGTATTCATTATGGGGAAATAATGAACCTTCCAGGGGTGGAGAGGCCCTCTGCCATCCCAGTCAGACTTCAAAACACCCCTGGGTGATCCTCTATTTACCCAATAGCTCCCACCATGTCTAGCATTACTGATGCTTAGGTAATGGGCAAAATGTACAATGATACAAATGCTCTCTAATAGGATAATACAAGTATTACCCAGAATTCCCAGTATATTCATTTCTTGAAGTAATGAAGACTGTGCATGTGTGGATTAGAAATCTAGGTGATACTGCAAACTCAGTGGAAATGTTAGAAAAAAGTTTGGAGCAACAGAGGTCAATCAGAAAAGGTAATTATTTTCATAGAATGCAGCAGCAGAAAGCTGGAATGAGAGACTTCTTAATAATGAATTATCATGAGCAACATGAGATCGGATATTGCTTTTAAACTATGCTTCTAAGGACTGATCATTGCTAACAGATTACTTATACATGCTAGAGATGTGACCTAAAAGAGTTGCCCATTAGAATCACTGGATCTGAAGTGAGCAGTAATTAAAAAAGGGAGGGGGAGGCTCATCTGAATTTTTCTTTTTTCTGTTTGCTGTTTAAAACAACTTCAGTAAGAGACTTGATTACATTAGTATAGTCAATAGTTACTGCGTCAGCCTATAAGTTAAAATACATCAAGTAAACACTGCAAATGTAGAGGAATGGGTTTGATGCTGAAAATATGAAGAACTGCAAAAGAGAAAGAAGATTATAATGATGCAGAATGCTGGATCCTGTCTAAGTTATGTTGATTTATAGGTTCATAGGTAGGTACTAGGCTATCTGCCCGAAGGCATTTATAAGCCTAGCCAGAATGTGTTGGCTTTCGCCGCCCCCTTAGATTAGTTCCCTGTGCCTCTGTCCAGCAGAGCCACTGAAGTGATCCCCGGGGGTAAAATTTCTGTTTCCCATCCACTCATCAAGGTTTCGAGGGAGGGGCTCTGCCTAATGTAGATTGCAATCTTGTTCCAAAGCATGGGAAGTCTCTGGAACAGAAATCTCTCCCTCCAGCACGTCCTATTTATTGTTGTGGTGAGGTTTAGATCCCTAGAGCATGTGGCTCGAGGGGATAAGGTTTTCTTTAGGTGGAGCATGTCCATCAGTTCTGGGTTGGACATGGCCTTGTATGACAGGCAGAGATCACCTCTGAGTAGGCGGTATGCAACCGAGTACAGCTGGAGTTTCTCATTCGAGCTGCATAGGGCATCTGTTTGAGGCCAGTGATCCTCTTGGTGAGGTACTTCTGTGGTCTTTCCAGCTGTTGCAGGTGTCTTGTACTCTATGATGGGTCTGATGAGTGATGAGTAGAGGGGCACAATGACATCTTTTGATCTGGATGCGAACCCTTTTGTGATTAGGTGGACCACGTAGAAGGATTTTCTAACCACTTTGGCATTGTGATTATCAAAGGTGAGATTACTATCTATCTGGGTCCCCAGATCCCTTATTACATCTTCCATATTTAGGGGACTACCACCTATGTGGTAGTTTGTGGGTACTTTGTTTTTTCCAAAGGGGATGACTATGCACTTTTTGGCATTTAGCTTGAGGCCATGATTTTGACACCAGGTATCCGTCTCAGTGAGACCCTTTAGGAGGATGTCTGTGTCAGCCAGAGAGTCAGTTATAGCCCCTAGTTTGCAGTTGTCTGCGAACTTGGTCAGCCATAGTCCTCCAGTGCTTGCCTGTACCTCCGAGAAGTACATGCCGAACAGGAGGGGTCCTAGGACTGAGCCCTGGGGAACGCCACTTGTAACCGGTTTAGAGTCGGACCTAGCTCCCGCAACTCTCACCATGTGGGTTCTGTCCGTGAGCCAGTTGGCAACCCATCTTGTGACGTAGGGGGTTATGCTCAGGCTGGTGAGCTTGTCTATAATACCAGAATGGGGATTGGTGTTGAAGGCCTTTGCGAGGTCTAGGTAGGCTGTGTGTACTACCTTTCCATCATCTATAACCTTGGTAACTGCCTCAAAGACGTCCACCAGGTTTAGGAGGCATGATCTGCCCTTAACAAAGCCAAACTGAAAATAGGAAGAGCTACAAAAGAGAAAAAGATTATAATGCTGGATCCTGTCTAAGTTATATTGATTTATTTATTAATCATTTGAGAGTCAATATAACCACTAGGCTATGAGTCTGTTTACACAGTTAGTATGCCTAAAAGTAGAAATTTTGTTTTTTATTAAATGGTTGTAAAATACTGTAGTTACTCTGTAAGTCCAATGGCTCCAACAATGCTAGAATCAAGAACCTAAATCTTCAACAACAGATAAAACACAGTGGAGGGTCAGGTTTATAAACCGGCAAATCTCCAACCTCTGGAATAAACTTCCCGTGCGGGTAAAGCAGTTTGATTCACTGTCTTCACTAAACTGGTTTTCACAAATTGACTCTGGGTTTGACTGGTGTGGTCTTCCTGGAGAAAGGAGGTGCAGTCTGTAGAACGGAACTAGCAAAGCAAAATGGTCATAAGAATCAGTAGTCTTGTGAAGTCTATGAATCTGTTTGGAAGAGGTTTTAATGCTCGTAGTTTCAACTGGGCTACCAGGCTGGAAGACCACTGAAAAAAACTAACCAGGACAGCCTGGTAAACTTTAAATAAATTAGCTGGCCCAGTCAAGGAGAGCCATACTACATATCTTAGAGGTGAATTTGTCAATAATCACCCAACCATTAAGACTGGTTTTAAGGCTATTTAATGTATTGCAAAGTGGTCAAATGATATGTCTTGATCAATAAATGTGCCTGCATCTCTAATCGCTGTGTTCATTTTAAGAGGGATGCCACTTTTGTGATATGTATTTTAATGGTGTCATTTCCCAAATGAAGTTATACAATGTTTTTGCCATTGAACTTAAACCAACAGTACCTTAGATGTTGGCAAGGTTAAGCCCTTCTTGGAGGATCTGAGTGTCAGCAGGGAAGTCAATAACTGAATCCAGTTGTCTTCTATCAACAGACTTGGTTAGCCATAGACCTCTGATGTCTGGCTTCAGAGAAGTGGATGCCAAAAAGGAAGGGCCCAGGAATGAGATCCTTGGGACTCCATTAGTGATATTTGAAGCATGGAAGAAGTGCTACCTACCCTCCCTGTGTGCATCTTATTGATTAAATAGTGAGCTATCTGGCAGATAATGTATTAGTTAATGTTTAAGTGAGTCAATATGTCAATCATACCAGCAAGAAGAATTCTACCAAATATGTTTTCTAGTTCTAGACAGGCAGAGTGGATAGACTGGCCCCTGCCATGATTTAAGTAACTGAAATAACTAATCTAGACTAAGCAGATAAGAGCTGTTCTTCATGGAACAAAACTGATTAAGGTCATGGAACTAAAGAGTACCTCACAGTTCATAAATTAGTGTGTGATGCATTCTATGACCTCACAAATGATACTGGTGAAACCGACGGGTCTATAGTTCCCAGGGTTAGTGGTGGTGCTGGCTTTGTGCAGTCTCTCTCTATTAGATATGTGTTTAATATTAATGTTTAATGATTCAATGTTAAATATTGAGAATCTACTACTATAATATTTGTTCAGTACAAACTACATAAATAATATCGAAGCATAAAAATGGCACTTAATTTGAACCACATATTTGGTTTAAGTTTGCAGCAGTGAATATTTTTGGGATCTGTATGTAACACAAATGTGAGTTGATTCAGGTCCTCACAACCTAGTTAAAGTGCTACAGCCAGTTATACTATTATATTATTCTACTACAATATGGATTTTTTTCTGCAGCAAGACTGGATAATATTGGGAAGACTCATCTTTATATAACAGTATTCATGCTGTCTCAGTCTGAAAATTAATAATAAGATGCTTGATACAGGAATGCTATCATTGAGAAATTATGTCAGTGTTAGCAACATATCTGTTAATCGAACAAAGTCATTTTATTTAATTTTGGGTCACAAGGTTAGCTTAACTGGGTATGGAGGTAAAAGTAATATTAAAATGTGCCATGATGGGATAATGATGATTGTGAATTATTACTGAAGATGCAGGTGATGCAGAAATGGATGCATTTCATGATAAAATGTATATAAGAGGGAAAACAAGAGTTCAAAGATAGTCATATAATAAACACAGCAGACAAACAGGTGAAAGCAAATATTAGATTATTAGTTATTAACCAAAACAAAACCATCAACATAATTGGATGCTACTTCCCACCTGGCCAAAACATCCCTCCACTAGAAAACCTCCTCAGCTTGTCTGCCCACCATCTCTACCAAGAAACTATCATCTTAGGTGATTTCAATATTGACTGACAATCCTGTTCTGGCAACAATCCAACCCATCATGTACACCTTCATGGCTTCACCCAACTAGTCCAGTCACCAACAAGGATAAATAAAAACTCCAGCAAGCACACTACCCTGGATTGGATACTAGTCAGTAAGAACCCCCAGTCATATATAGCAGGCTGCTTATCAGATAGCCTCAGTGATCACTCCCCAACATTCCTACTCAAAAAATACCTGTACCAAGCTAAACCTGTCATCTATCGTCAAATATGTAAAAAAATAAACTTTAACCCACTCACATTCATCTCATCCCTTAAAGAATGTAACTGGCATGCTCTAAAGTACCTCAGTCTAGATGACGCAGTTGAATTTTTTAATACTACCTTCCTGAATATCCTTAATTACCATGCCCCCATAAGATTTTCCAGAACCAAAGCACAACCCTCCCCATGGCTACAGAAAACCACTAAGTCAGAAATGAAAAACAGGGATAAAGCCTGGGAGCACTGGCACAAAACGAAAACCCCCGCAGTTAGACAGAAATTCCTAGAACTACGCAATAGAGTCAAAAAGCTAATAAAACGGGACAAATTCCAATACTACCAGTCTGCCCTAGACTCCTCATAACACATCCCAAACAATTCTGGTCCTCCATAAACTCCATCCTCCACCCAGGTAAAGTCAGTACCCCTCCACCTAACATCCCTCACTCCTCAGAAAATATTGCTACCTCATTCAACACACACTTCACCCAAACCATACTATCACTAGCTAAACAACACAACCCCCCTTCCCTCCAACCCACACCTTCAACTAGTAATCTCCCCACTGCCTTCTCTTTTTCTCGTGTACCTACCTCCAACATAAAAAAACTCTTAAGTAAACTTAAACCCACCAAATTAGCAGCAGACAACCTCCCAAGTGAATACCTACAAATCGCAGCTGATGCTCTGGCCTACCCAGTATCCATCTTGATTAACCGATCTCTATCATAAAGTTACGTTCAAACATTGTGGAAAGTCTCACATATAATTCCCCTCCACAAAGGCAGACCCTCTGCAGAAAGTACAGTTGTGTACACTTACCATTAATGTAGATGTTCGAGTGTCTTCAATGTTGCAGTCATGACTGTAGGGTTCTCCCCTGCCGGTAGGCAGTCCTCGGTCGGCCAGAATCCCAAAGTCTGGGTCCGGCGTCGGCTGTTCAGCCATGCTCCCTGACGTCAGAGCGCCATGAGTACAAAGCTGACAGCCGACGCCATCTTCTCCAGTTTTTCTTGCCCCAGATGTCAGGAGTCCCAAAATGAAAAAGGTCCCATAACCTTTGCAAATACACCTCAGAAGAATGGTGAAAAAAAGGGACTACGCAAAAGTAAAAATAAGAGGGGACAGGAGGGAGGGAAACCCAGACTGCAACAGTGAAGACACTCGAACATCTGCATTTATGGTAGGTGTACACAACTGTACTATGTTCATCGTGTTTCACTGTTGCAGTCATGACTGTAGGGTAGAATCCCAAAGCTGAAAGAAAGGGAGGTGGTCATAAAGAAGAAGGGGTGGCTAAAAGGCCCTGCAGGACTGCAGAGGCGAAGCCTGCCCTAGACTTAGAGTAGAGAGGTAGATTGTAGTGCTTAGAAAAAGTATGCACTGAACTCCAAGTTGCAGCTTCCAAAATGTCTTTGGTAGGAACTCCCCTGAGGAAGGCCGCAGAAGTCGCAGCAGCTCTGGTGGAATGAATCTGTATATTCCCTGGGATTTGCTTACCATGATGTGAATAACAAAATCTGATTCCATGAGCAGTCCATTTAGAAATGGTCTGTTTTGAAATGGCTTTACCTTGGGAACTTAAAGCATAAGAAACAAACAATTGTTCCGATTTTCTGATGTCCTTGATTCTGTCCAGGTAAAAACGTAGTTGTCTGTGTACATCCAAGGAATGCAAGATCCTTTCCCCTTTATTTTGAGGAGTGGGGAAAAAGGTTGGTAAGTGGATAGTTTGATTTAAAGCCACTTTAAAAACCACCTTAGGCACGAAGGTAGGATTAGTCCTGAAAGATACTCTGTCTTGATGAAAAATAATATAAGGTTCCACAGCCATAAGAGCTTGTAACTCTGAAACTCTCCTGGCAGAGGTTAGGGCTAACAAGATAGCTGTCTTCCAAGATAAAAACCTGATGTCAGAAGAGGCAGCTGGCTCAAAAGGAGGCAAGGTTAGTTTTTCCAGAACACAGTTGAGATCCCAAGCAGGAATGGGAGGAGATCTAGGAGGTCTTAAATTCTTAGCTCCTCTGAGAAACTGTCTCATGAGTTGGTGGGAAAAGATGGGAGGGTCTGTATTATAATGAGCAGAAATAGCAGAGGCATGTATCTTAATGGAAGAGAAAGAAAGACCCTTATGTAAGAGATCTGTCAAGTAAAGTAAGATTAAGGTAATGTTAGGAAGAAAAGGATCAGAATCCTGAACCTGCATCCAAGAACAAAATCTTTTCCATTTTCCTGCATAAGATTTTCTAGCGCTAGGACGTCTAGCTTCTAAAATGACATCCATAACCTGCTTGGGTAGGAAAGAAGAAATCAAAGGCCCTGGATTAACCAGGCCGCCAGGCTGAGAGTTCTGACATGAGGGTGTAGAACCTGAACCTGATGTTAGGACAGAAGGTTCGGAGACTGAGGTAAAACCCAAGGGGGCTCCAGACATAGGTTCTTTAGAGTTGGATACCAAAACTGCCAAGGCCAATTTGGAGCTAGCAAGATTATCATCTTGGGCTTGTCCTGTTTTATTTTCAATAAGACTCGTGGAAGAAGAGGAAGAGGCGGAAAGGCATATCCCGAGAGGTTCCTCCAACTGAATGACAGGGCATCCACTTTCCAGGCTTTTCTGTGGAAAGTCCTGGTGCAAAAAGTCTGAAGTTGATGATTGAGATGGGATGCAAATAGGTCTATGTGAGGACATCCCCAGACTGTTGTTATCATCCTGAATATTTTGGTATCCAGCATCCATTCGTGTGGATCCGAAAGGTTTCTGCTCAGACTGTCTGCCAGGAAGTTTTGTTTTTCTGGTAGGAACTGAGCTTGAAGTTCCAGATTGTAAGCTAGAGCTGTGTTCCATAGATCCATGGCTAGTCTGCAAAGGGCGTAGGAATGAGATCCCCCTTGCTTGTTTATGTACCACATAACTGTGGTGTTGTCCGTCCGTATTAGTAGTTGTCCTGGTTGTAAAAGATTCCTGAAGGCCAATAGAGCTTTCTGAATGGCTAACATTTCCTTTAAATTGATATGCAGGTGCTTCTGATCCTTTGTCCAAAGGCCCTGTAGACAGTTGCCCTGAAAATGGGCTCCCGAAGCGTAATCCGAGGTGTCCGTGGTTAGAATCTGAGTGGCAGGAGGCAGACAGAAGGGTTTCCCTTTGTTTAGAGCACATGCCCTGGACCACCAAAGAAATTCCTTTTGAAGGCAAGGAAGGACGGTGATCAGTATGTCTAAACTGTGGCAATGCTGAGACCATACACTTTTTAGGTACCACTGTATTTTCCTCATGTGTAATCTTGCATATGGTACGAGAAGGATGCAGGAGGCCATGTAACCCAAAGCCTGCAGGAATTTCCTTGCAGATAGTGGAGTTAAAGTTGCCAAGGTTTTGAAAGTTGAGGCCAGCTGTAATTGTTTTTCAGATGTCAGAAATGCCATCTGGGTTGTAGTGTTTAGAAGAGCACCCAGAAAAGTTATCTGTTGTGATGGTGTTAAATTTCACTTTTTTATGTTTACAGAGAATCCCAGGAACTTGAGGAGGTTCTGTACAAAGTTTAGATAGACATCCTTGCTGTCTGCCTGAATTAGACAATCGTCCAGATAAGGGTAAACTTGAATTCCCTTGAGTCTGCAGTAAGCTACTACTGGAGCCAGGCATTTGGTGAAGACCCTGGGCGCAGTAGACAATCCAAAGGGCAGCAAAGAGAATTGAAAGTGCCTCGATCCGGCTTGAACCTGAGGTATTTTCTGCGCTCCTGCCTGATGGGAATGTGTAAATATGCCTCCTTTAAATCCAAAGTTACCATCCATGCATCTTTGGACAGCATTGGAAGTAGCTGCTGTAGAGTAAGCATCTTGAATTTTGGAATCTCTAGAAAGGTGTTCAAGACCGACAGATACAGAATGGGTCTCCACGAATTTTGCTTCCTGGGGACCAGAAAGAGCCTTGAGTAAAAACCTTTTCCCATCTCTGAAAGTGGAACCAGTTCTATGGCATTCATAGCCAAAAGAGTTTCCACCTGATTTAAGGCCTCCGTCCATTGATGATTTGGAAGGTCTGGCCATCCGTTTGGCCTTGGCAAGGTATGAAAATGGAATTTGCAACCTCTTAAAACCACATCCAAAACCCACTTGTCTTGGGTTATTTGAGTCCAATTTTCATAAAAAAGAGAGAGTTTTCCTCTGAGAAGGGCTTCCAGGCAAGAAGTTCCTGAAGCCCAAAAGAGGGAGTCATTGAGTTTGTTTCCTTTGAGATTGTGACCTGTCCTCTCCTCCCCTAGGGGTGGAAGCAGTCCATTGTCTTGGTCTATAAGAAGCTTGAGTTTGAGGCCTTCCTCTGGAGCGTCTATATCTACCCCTCTGAGGCCTATCTGAAGTAGGAAAGGACCAATTTTTAGAAGGCCAATTCCTACTAAATCTAGGTGGCTGTACTTGTAAAAAATCTTTAACTGTTTCTGTGACTTGGGAGCCGGTTCAGAAGAGGCATGTGTTGCAGTCTTTGATTTAGAAGGAGTCTTTGCCTTTGTCTTTGGCTTTGCCTTTATTAGAAGCTGAGTAGGCCTGAAAACCCCTTCGGAAGCTGGTACCTGCACAGCGGCTCCGGACCCATCCGAAGGAGCATTGTCCAAAGGTCCTGCAATAGAAATATTTAAAGGCCTGTTTGGCTCCTCATGAGAGTCCGTTTCGGCCATCGGTTCTGAAATGGCCGATGACAGGGGCTGCAAAAGTGCCTCAATGACGACGGCTGAACCTGAAGCTGGCTCCGATTGTGTGCTATCATCAGATTTGGACCTCGGAGGCCTGTCTTTATCCTTGCGATGTTTGTGAACTCCGGTAGCCGGAACCGTATCCGACGACATTTTGTAGTTAAAGCGCCTACTGAAGTAATGAAAAGCAAAATCGTACCTTTGCTTAATTGTACGTTGATTGAATCTAGCACAAAACCGACAACTAGCTACATCGTGGTCAGGACCTAAGCAAGGAATATAGTAAGAATGAAAATCCTTATGCGGTATTTGCTTCCCACATGAAATACAGTTATTAACTTTTTCTGACATCGGAGTGGAGCAAGAAAAAAGTTTCCCCAACGGGGTACTTAGCTTTGAGAGGAGAAGAAATTCATCGGACTGAAGTTTATCAGGAAAAAATCGTGAGGAGTCAGCCGATCGGCACTTGCGAACTGCTATCACCGCACGGCAAGAAAGACTGGAGAAGATGGCGTCGGCTGTCAGCTTTGTACTCCTGGCGCTCTGAAGTCAGGGAGCATGGCTGAACAGCCGACGCCGGACCCAGACTTTGGGATTCTGGCCAACTGAGGACTGCCTGCCGGCAGGGGAGAACCCTACAGTCATGACTGCAACAGTGAAACACGATGAACATCTAACCAATTACTGCCCCATAGCTATTCTCTCTCCACTCTCCAAAATACTAGAGAGATGCATACACTCTCAGGTCTCACACTACCTCCTTACTAACAACCTCCTTTCCAGTACTTAGCATGGTTTCCGACCAAACCATAGCACCACCACTGCCTTACTCTCCTTTACTAACACTATCCTTCAGCATAAAAACAATGACTATCTCTCCTCTGCTACTTTCCTAGACCTATCTAAAGCATTTGACATGGTCCCACACAAACAACTTATCTCTGTCCTCAAGAACCTATCCTTCTCACAATCAGTCACCAACTGGTTTCAGAGTTACCTGTCTGACCACCAACAATCCGTTGTATGGCAGAATGACATATCTCCCCAACTACCTGTCTCCATAGGGGTTCCCCAAGGATCCATCCTTGGACCCCTTTTTTTCCCTGTTTACACCAATAATCTAGCCTCTGCCACCAAACATGGCACACTCATCCAATACGCAGATGACTCAACCATCATCTGCTCAGCCCAGTCCCTACCCAAACTGCAAAAAGTCACACAGGAAGCCTTTTCCTCTGTTGAAACATGGTTATCCGATGCCCAATTAATACTCAACCCAAACAAAACTAAACTACTCATCTTCCAACCCACCAAACATACTCAAAACAACTCTCACTTTAACATCACAGCAAAAGACAACACCACTATATACCCAACTGAACACACCAAATTGCTAGGAGTGGAAATAGACAATAAACTAAAATTTGACATTCACATATCCATGACCATAAAAAAAGTCCACAAAAAACTAGGAGCATTATACAGAAATAAATAATTTCTCACCAAAGCAGCAAAGATTTCAATAGCAAATTCCCACCTTATCTCCACCCTACTTTATGCCTTTCCAGTATATACCAACCTAAGGCAATGTGATCTAAACAAGCTAGAGACCTGCTACAACAAAATCGCCAAATTTGCCACAGGGGCATCCTACCGTAGTCACCACTGTCTCTCACTTGCTGAACTGGGCTGGCTTGAACTCCCTCACCTCCTTCAGTGGTATCAACTCTCACTCGCCCACAAACTAGTAAACCATCCACTAAATGTCCCATCCCTCCAGAATCTACTCCAACCCTATCGCACCACCAGACCACTAAGATCCAGCAACAAAAATCACTTGCAGATCACTAAAGTCAATAACTCTGCTGGTGAAGCACTATTCTCTTGCGCCATAGCCAAATTATGGAACTCACTCCCACCCACAATTACCTCCATACCATCATGCACCAACTTCAAAACTTTATTAAAAGTGCACCTAAAAACATGCTGGCTATGCCCTTGCAACTCCCACTCTAATATCATCCACCCCATCCAACTACTACCTTTCTTTCACCTCCACTAACTACCTTGATGATAGCAAGCTCAGATGCTCATAAGCCTAGTACTTATTACACAGCAGGAACTTCTCATTGTTACATTTGTTAAAGTCTGTTATGTACTTCGCAGATAAAGATTCTAGTTGTCTACTGATGTACTATGTTCTTCATCTGTAAATATGTTGTAAGTAATTTCTATGTTAAATTGTTAATCGCTATGTAATCCAATGTAACTACTGTCTGTTTATTTTACTGTGGAGCTTTCCTCCCCGGGCCTCCGCTGAAAATGGACCCACATCCAGTCGGACACTCCCGATCAACAAATTTAAATAAATAAATAATTAGAAAGAGGACAATAATGGAATCCTAAAGGAAATGGAAACCTAGATAAGGAAACACGGAGTGTGTTGCTTGAGTGTTGCTACTGGAAGTATCCTGTATAACAGAGAGGCAACTAGAGATAACTTTATGCCGGTCATGGTACTTAGGTTCATAGGTTCATAGGGGGTTACTAGCCTAGTGGCCCTAAAGCTTTTATAAGCCTAGCCATGTTAATCCCAGGTATCCCTATTTGTCCTTTTTGGGTAGTTAAAAAACAGAAGGAAAAAAGGAGGTAATTGTTTTAGAAAGGAAAGTAATAGCAATATATACAGTACTTCTATGCAAATAATCAGTAGTGTAGACAAACAGACTACAAAAGACATTATTGTGAACAACTGGAAGACTTTAAGTAGTTTTCCAGAAGTAAAAAGGTTGTTGGGGAAAGGCCCTTATTTATTCACAAAAGAGGGAAAAGTTTTAAAAATTATTGTCAGTCCAAATGGAGCCTACCTCAAGATGAATATAGTAAGACTAGAATGTTTAAATGCTTGAATTGCAGTTTCTGTAGTTATCTGTATACTGGGATTACTGGAATTAAGGTAAACAATCTAAATATAAAAATCAAAGGCAGATTCTCTTGCAAATATAAATTTGTGGTCTATCTGATTTTATGTCGGTAGAACCACAAGAGAAGTGAGCTGTAGAATTTATGAACATCAATATGCGAATACCGAAGATGAGAAAAATGCCATTAGCAAGCATTATAATCAAGGTAATTGCCCAGGAAATTTTAAGCCTGTTGTTTTAGATCAGATTAAGAATTATGAAAATTCACTTGATGCAAAGAATGAGCTTGATTGGATGCCTTCCTTCCACCAGGGTTGAATGATAAAGAGAATTTTAAAGTTTTTCTAAAAAGAAAAAAATCTTAGGCACTAATTAGTGGTAGTCATGTGATTTATCAAATTGTTTAAATGCTGTGTTTTTTCTTTTTTACATTCAGTCTAACAAAGTCTTGCACAGAGACAAAAGTGCTTACTGAGTGGCCCTAATAAAGTGAGAATTGTTATGGTCTATGTTTTTAGATGTTTTTGGGTAGTTTGCAGAATGAATTTATGAACAGAGTCAGTCTGTGATCAACACTGGCTACTCCTGTCCATGAGGGACACTGGTGCCACCCCAGGGGCAAATCTGCAGTCTCCCATCCAATTATCTATGTTGCTTTTGAATAGGATCAGTGAGGAACTCTGTTTTACATGAATAGGAAGTCTATTCCAGAGACATATCTGTCTCTCCAGCATGTTCTGTTAATGTCACCGGCTAGGTTAAGATCCCTAAAGTGAGAGACTGTTGTCCCATTTGACTTGTGGATCTGCAGCATTTCCATTAGGGCAAGGTCAGAGACTGACCTATAGACCAGGCACAAGTCACCTCTCAGCAGACTATAAGATAGAGAGTAAAGTGACAGGGCTTTCAGACTGTCCATGTAGGTCATGGCTTGGACTCCCTGTATTTTCTTAGTGAGAAATGTCTGAGGTCTCTCCAGCTGCTGCAGGTCTCTGGTGAGGTACATGCAAAAGAGTGCATTATACTGTATTAGTGGTCTAATGAGGGTGGGTACAGTGGAGTTATAACATCCCTTGATATGGATGCTATGCTCTTGTTTATGAGGTGTGCTATGTAGGCTTTCCTTACTACTGTGGAAACTTGGTGGTCAAAGTTCAGATTGCTATCAACCTATGTTCCCAAGTCTTGTACCACTGGGTTGGAACTCAGGAGGGTGCTGCTGTCAATACTGTAATTTGTAGGGAATTCTGTTTTGCCAAAAGGAATAATAATGCATTTTTTGCATTTGGTTTTAGACCATGGCTTTGGTTACAATGATTCATTTGCATTAGTCCTTCTTGTAATATGTTGACATAGTTACAGGACTCAATAATTGCTCCCAGTTTGCAATCATCATTGAACTTGGTAAGCCAGAGGCCATCTACTTTAGTCTGGACTTCTGTGAAATAAATGCCAAACAGTAAGGGGCCCAGCACAGACTCCTGTGGTACTCCACTAGTGATGGATCTACTGGTTGAGGTGGATGCACCAATGTTGACAGTGTGTTCTCTCAGTGAGCCAATGGGCTACCCATCTAGTAATGTAAGGATTTATCTCCAGCTAGGAGAGTTTCTCAATGATGCCAGAGTGGAGGATTGTGTCGAAAGCCTTGACAAGGTCGAGATAGGCTGTGTGATCTGTCTTACCTTCATCCATGGCTTTAGTGACATTCTCAAAGAAGTGTACCAGGTTTAATAAGCATGATCTACCCTTTACAAAGCCGTACTGGGTTGGGTCCAGCATTTGGAGGTCACCTATGTCTTTGTTGCTAAGTACCTTGATAATTCTTTCCATGGCCTTGCAGATGAGAATAGTTAGACTTATAGGTCTGTGGTACCCATGGTCAGTTAACGGCCCAACTTTGTGCAGGGGGAATACTGTTGCTTTTCTCCATTCTGCAGGAACACAGCCAGTTCTCAAGATATGATTAAAAAGAATGCCAAGTGGGTCCACTAGGTCTTGTTTTAGATTGTTAAGTAAACAACTTGGGATACTATCTGGTCCCAGTGAGGCCATGTTTTTGGCTTTGGTGAGTGCAGAGTTGACCTGTTCTCTAGAGATACTAGGCAGAGGACTGGTGTCAGGTATGCTCTGGGATATGGTGGGGAAAGGGGGGGGGTGAAGTTTGCACTGAATATGTCAGCTAGTAGGTTGGCGATTTCTTCCAGTGTAGTATGACTGATCCCTTCTACAACCAGTTCAGCACATAGCTGAGCATTCCCTTTTAGACTTCAGACATAGTTAAAGAAGGCTTTATGATTATCCTTGACTAGAGATGTGATTTTAGTTTCGTAATTTGCTTTAGAAGACTTTACAAGATTTCTGATTTTCTTGTTTAGGCTTAGGAGGGAACTCCTCCTCTGCAGAGTGAAATCCCTCTTGTTTTTGGACAACAGTTTTTCTCTGTTGTTATATAATTTGTTAAAACTTGAAGTCCACCATGGTGGCTTGTTTTTACAGGAAGACCTGGTTTTGATCCTGTCAGGGACAGCAGAGTTTATGCAGTCACTTAAGTGTTTTTACAGGGCATTTGTGCACATTTCTGCACAGTGATCATAGATGTCTGTGATTGTGGGTGGTATGAAGCTTTTTCTATGACCATTTAGTAGGCTGTAGTTAGCTTTGATAACGTTTTTTATAATGTTTGTTCCTGTGAGGGTGTCAGTTCTGGTAGTTACTTCAAACAAGACTGATTTGTGGTCTGACCTAACCAGGGAGGGTATCATGCATGGGGAAGTACAGTGACCACCCCCATGTTGGTGAGTACTATGTCCAGAAATTAGAGCCCCTAATGGGGGTGTAGACTATCTGTTCCAGAGTATTTGTGTTAACAAAGTCCACGAACCTCTGTGTGAGCAAGTCTATGTAAGGATAGTGGAAATCTCCCATGACTAAGGTTTTGGGCTGTATGGCGAGGGATTCCAGTAAACTGAGATAGGAGATGTGTTTATCCTGGTTCATGGTGGGGGATCTACAGCTAGCAATGATGTGGTATGGTACTTTCCCGATAGTTAATTGGACATGGAGTAATTTGAGAGAGTCATGCTGTTTGACCAGTCTCAAAGTGTATTTGGTTTTAATGAAGATGGATACACATTCACCTTTGTTTCCCTCATGCTCATTTTGAGGTCTGAAGTATGAAAGGCATTGTAGCCTTGCACAGCCGCGGTGCTCTCAGCAGCTTTAAACCATATCTCAGTAACTGCACAGATGTCAGCATCCTCCAAGGTCAGGAGTGCTGCCAGGGAATACAGTTTCATGTTTAAACTCCAAGCATTAAGCAGCACGACCCTGAATTTGTCTTGATTAAATTTTGTTATTTTGGAAAATCTGTTGTTTTGACATTTCCTAAAAAAGGCACTATGGGGGAGGTAAGGGCATTTTCCACTACCCAAAAGCCTAGAGGGGACTGGTGCAGACCATGTCTAGCAAAGCAGTGAGGTCTGCATACCATATCCTCTCAGGCTGACATATGTACATTTGCTTTAAATATTAAGATCAGAAAAGAAAGACAAAATTGGAAGTGAACTGGATTGTTGCTAATGTTTTTTTGAAATATGTGCTGCAAAAGATACATATGAGACCTATTTACCTCGTTGATGGGCTGACTGAGTCAAATGCTTGACAACAGCAATGGCAAAGTAAATTTGCAACCCCAGATTGCTGGATTAATGCGAGTACAGAAAACAGGCTGAGTGTTGCAATGATTTCAGTGTTATGCTCTGTATGCTCCTTTGAGGAGAACCATTTGTAATTATTGCTAAGAGTGCAGAGTGCCCATGCTACGTAAAGATAACAGGGAAGACAATGACAAGGTAATATCAATTACAGAAGGAGAATAATATGGGAGACAGAGAAGTGCTTACAGCAGTATATTGTCTAGGGGCAATATGATGGGCATGCTTACCTCCATGCTGATTGAGGACTTGGAGGCTATGGGATAGAAGCATCTGGCATATATAATGATTATCTGGGTAAAAGAAGCACAATATGGATACACTTAGATAAAATGCAAATGCATATTCATTATGAATATGTGTACAGCAAAATAAAAATGAAATAGTGATGATATGATGTAGACATAACATGTTTATATTGTTTGAGTTGCTTGTAAATTAATCTGAAAAGCAATGTAACATGACAAAAACTATAATTACAAATGTGAGTATACTAGCTCATGTTGTATTTTAAAGTAAAATGTCTTACAAATAAGACATGTTTAAGACACAGTTGTCTGCATTTCAAATAGCACTGGTACATGAAGAAGGTGTAATCATGATAAAGGCCTGTGATAAACAGTGATATGAATTATTTAATCAAAGACTTGTCAGATGGAAATTACCATTAGATGTGAATCATACATGTTAACTTACATATGCTTCTGTTTTGTGACATTTCAGGTCAATAAAGAAGATTTAAAATGTACAGACATGCAGTGGTACTCAGCATAACCTTAGATTTTTGAACTATAGGATCATTACCATAGTATATTTATAATATGTGGCATATTCTACAAAAGAGGATGTTAGCCTTCTAGCCAAACTTTAAGAGTAGGTGGACATCCACTCTAGTGCTGGGTTACTTTCCCATGCCAAAGACATCAAGGAGAACCTGAGCTGTTAACAGAGAGTAACCCACAATATCAGCTTTTCTTTGTTTGCAGAAAGAAGACATAAATGGTATGTCTTGACCATGAGCATATTGGTGAGGGTCATATCAGAAAGTTATATTTCCCACTAGCTACTAATAATCAAATTAATCCCTGTAGTTCTCAAACTTGCATACTAATGAAAAATACAGAAATGGGGCCATATCATATAAAGACAGATACAGGTAACCCCGTGTTGTAAAAACAAAACCATATGCAAACAAACTATAGTCAGAGATGGAACAAAACTGATTCATCCAACCCAAATGTACAGGTGTTAAACACCTGGTTCAGCTGCCCAAAATCTGCCTTATCTCTGGAAAGGATTGAGAAAATACATGAGGGAAGATGGGTGGGAGTGCCTACTGCATGAATACTGCAACAGTGGTATTACTATTATTATTATTATTATTATTATTGTTATTACTATTATTAGAAGAGTTACAGTTTTGATGAGTACCTTCACACAGCTCTGTAATGTTCATCTTAAGGCTCACTGTTGCAGTGTATTTACAATACAGAGGAAATTACAAAGTATGAATAAAGTTATTTACCATGAACATGGATGGAAGGCTAATGCATGCATTTCAGAAAAGCAGAGGCAAAATCAACTCTACTCATGCACTAACTATCCAACTTTTGATATTTGGAGAACATGCAGACAATCCAAATGGGTGCCACACAAATACTTTGAGGTGACATACCTTTGGAAGAAGAAGAATGCAGTTGTGGCATCTGCTTTATTGGAAAAACCCTAAAGTGACAAAACAGTCTCTTGAAAGGATGGTCAAATGAAAGACAATTCAATTTACTAGCCATTTGTAGTCTACTTATACACCGCTTTACCCTTTTATTTGATGTTATAATGTTTCTAGTAATGTTAGTGTAGCTTAGTTGTCTCTAAGGATCTGTACATCAGCTGTGTAAGGGAACCTCTCCCCTTTTTTTTCTGAGGGCTGGGATGAAACACAGGGAGATAACCGAATGGAATCCACTTTAGGCATGAAGAGCTGGCTCTGAATGCCAGCCTATGTTTCTCAAAGACTATATGGAGATGTACAAATCCTCTAATGTTGTTCAGGGTCCTTTTTGGAAGAAATGATACCCACTAGTAAAAAGTTTTTTCAAAATAAAAAGTTCAAAGCAGCAGAACTGAATTGTTAAAATTGGAAACTGAGTTTCTTCAATGACAAAGTTAAAGTTGCTGAAAGAGGAAAAGGCTTTCTGATGGATCTTGTAAGAAAAACACTGTTTAAGAACATTACAGCAGCAGAGGTTGTACAAATGACAAAAGGAAAGCAAGCTGAAATAGTAGAAAGGAGTCCTTGACAGAGGCCAATACAAGGTATTTATTAAACAGTTCAAACAGATACTACAGCACCTACTATGAATTCCTGGTATTTGGTCATCTGTTTTTCTGTAAAATGCAGATAAATACTTCTTAACACAATAAGGCACTGTTAGGTGCTAACTTAAGACCAAACATGTTTTGAGCCTGAGTCTCAGGAGATAGGGTGAAATATGAATCCCTCTTTTTAGGTCTGCATGGTGCAGTGGGAGGGAAGGTTTAGAAATTATTCTGGCTAAACTAAACTAACTGAGAGAACCAGAACTGTACCAATCAAAGCTGCTAAAATAAGTTTTCCCTCATCTTTTCCTGTTTTAATAAACGCTCTTTGATTAAGAAAAAAAAATGGATTGTGAAGCTTAAAAGGAGGCCCTGGTTCTACTGAATGAAGAAAGCATAAGGTCTCCAGTTTTCTAGACAGGGGAGTCAAGAACAGAATTGCAGTTTATGATTGTCTATAGATGCAAAAAGTTCCACCTCTGGTGTCCCTCACTTCTTTGCTATCTAAAAAAAATACCCCTTTGTTCATCTTCCATTCACACAGGACCCCAAAAGCTTGTGCAGGTGATCTTCTAGCGTTTATATCATGTTATCAAAAGATGAAAATAGCGAACGCTATTTCATCGGCCCCATAACATCTAAACATGAAAATATCGAACATTCAGAACAACAAATTTTTTCCCATACACACAACACAAGCACATCAAACAGCAACCACACACATACACTTAAATTCCTACATCTAACGCTACACTAAACTAAACATACACTACTATCTACCCACTTACCTTAACCCATCCCTAACCTATCACTATTGCACACTCACCTAACCCGTGCCCTAACTCTAACTCACTTAAACTACCCCTAACCCTAAAGTCTGTCACTATCGCACACACGTCTAACCTGCGCCCTAACCCTAACTAACTTAACCCGCCCCTAACCCTAATGTACAAATAATCGCACACTTACCTGAACCCAACCTGTAACTTTCCACCACACCGCTAAGAATAGCGAAGCCACAGAAATGGCCAACCGAATTCTTTCCCGAGGAAAGAATTTGCTGTTCTGCAGCTTCGCTATTCTTAGCGTTCACTGAACAGTGTTCAATATCAGAACATTCACAGTTTTAATACTTCGAAGTTCTGATATAGACCCGATCTTCTATGATTTCCTTTTGCAGGATATGAAGGGTGAATACCCAGATTGATGGCTAGGTCTCAAACTTGGACAACTAACCTGTAAAAAGGATATTACAGAATTTCCCCATTTATTGAGATACCATATCACTGGTGTATTGTCTGATGTCCATTGTATTGATAACAATTGTAGTAGCCTTAGCTAAAAGGGTTATATCCTGCAAACGATATAACAGCCAGACAGCTTCCAAAGCTTCAGGGAAACTTTCATGCACCCAAGCTGTCAGGCAGCTTGAGATGGGTTGACTAAAAGATAAATTTGAGTGTGAAGCCCTTCAGAGCTTTACTGCTGCTAAACACTGTGCTCCTCTGAGGCTTTCAAGGATTGATGGTCAGCTTGTGCTTTCCTTTGCTGAGCAGATAACTTCCCTTTGGGGAAAAAACTTTCCATTGGAAAAGGAGGTTGCCATAATGGTTGGGAGGTTGGCATAATGGCTGAGCTATTCACCTGATAGGTACAAGGTGAAGGGTTTGATTCTGACATGGGGTAATTGGCTAGGCTTAAAATGGCCCACAAGGGCAGTTAGCCTAGTACTAACCTACGAACCTATTTTCTTATATTTGTTGTTGGTGCTTTACTTTCCTTTTCAGGAAAGTTACTTTAAAGCTAGGAGGGTTATGTTTTAACAAGCTGCCTCAAGCCTATAATGTACTTTAAATAGAGCGCTCATTTTTCTGTCAGTTTAAAAGTGGTGTAAAGTAACTGAAAACATTTTTTCTGTGGAAACAAATGAGTTTATTTTACTTTTGTGGAGCTAGCATAGTGTTTTAAAATGCCTCTTCCTGTGTTTTTCTGTTAAAAAAGTAACTTTTGGGGACTGGTAGTATTTACCAGCAGTTATTGCTTGTCTTCCCTGGTAAGAAGCACCATTTTCAGCTTGAGCATGGAATAGACTACTGGTCTTACTTGATCCTTCTTCTAGCCACAAAAAAAATAAAAATTAAGTGTAGCGCACCCGCAGGTGTAGCTGATTAGTGTATGGGTTCCTTCCTTATGGACTCAGGTGGTACCCCTATTTACACCCAACAGACCAAGGTTGCAAATAGTAATAGATTTTATTCTAGATGGCAACTCTAATCGTAACAGGCAATAGCACAGTAGCAAACAAATTATTGCAGTAGCATAAAGTTTAGCAATAAGGCAATATGAGGTATACATACAGTGAAATCACACCTCCCAGAACTTAATAAGAGAGGTCTTGTCATTCAAATATGAGCAAAAATGCAATGTCATTAAGCAGTAAAAATTCTATAATGCAACAAAACAAACAGCAGCTATAACCTTAATCAGTTCTAATCAGACCAAATTGTGAAAACACTCTTGCTATACCTGCTCACTGGCCAGTGACTACTTAGTCTTAATTCCGGCATGATGGAGCTCATATGAAACTCGGGTATTTGTAATCCACAAACCATTTAAGGGGAGATCTACACTGAGGGGTGAGTAATATGAGATCCACAAAATGACAGCCAGTAATATTTTGAGATAAAGCTAAACAATTCCAGTTCAGAAAAGGAAAAAGGGAAAAGCCTAGGCCCATAGTCCCAGTTGAAGCTATAGCACAATCTTATGAAAATATAAAATGGCAGCCAAAGCCTCTCACCACTCTGTCGATAATATTCTGGATGGCAGGCACTGCAGTTCCACTGATGAGAAGTGTAGAGATCACCCAACAGTCATCTGGTAATCAAAAATGGCTTCTTTATAATAGGCCCAACAGTATTCCTGTCCTTGGTGATCAGATGCAGAAATGGGACTACTGGTTCCAGACTTCTCTCCTGATTCCACAGATCACCATCGACCAGGTTTTCCAAGGAGGGAAAAACACAATCTGCAACTTCACTTCCCTCTCCCAGACAACAGACACATCCGTTTTTAATGCAAAGCCCCTTATTCCTTCACCTTGCGTTTCAGTCTGTCCTCTTTCACTCTCGTTTCTCTCTTTTATAGCAAATGAAAAGGAGCTCCGCCTTGTGGTGTAATGGAAAACTCCAGTCTGTTAACCGTACAGTGAAATACAGTGGGAGCTACACTCTCTCCCTGCTTGAAAACTTGGGTCCTCCCAAGTCAAAGGTAGATTAGCAGCAATATATATACAAACACTAATGCACCATCAACTGAACAGTACTTCTGCATTCAAAAGGTACATTCCACCAAGGTTGATCAACATTATGCTTAACTTGGGATAGGGTGTCACCAATTGAGCAGGAGGCATAGGGATCATGGGCATAGACTCTCCAATGAGCAGTGGTCACAGGCTCCTGTGTACTATGTCCCAAATTGTCATATGTAAGCCTCTGTGAGGGCTGAATCAATCTCTGAGGCTTTGATTCAAAAGAGACAACTGGGGAACTCTGCTCTGAGAGTTGGTCACTCACATCACACTCACTGTCCAGTTCCTCAGTAGGCATATTGTCTACTTCTAATATTTCCTCTCGTATAACTTCACTTTCTTTCTCCATAACTGTACAACTGTCCTCAGCACCATTATCCGAAGTTTGCATAGCAGGACCTCCATCAGCATCTGGTTCTAGAAGAGGCACAGAAACATCACTCAATCTATTGTTGGTGCTGGACTGTTCAAAGTGACAAGGGACAAATTCCGATGCATTTACATTGAAATTGCGGTCCATGGGGTCTCGAACATCATCATAGAAAAGTCCACTGAAACCCCAGTCATCATCACTGTTCTCCTCTCCTTTAGCAGGAGGAATCATAGGCTCTTGAATATTTGGGAGGATATCTCCTCTTCGCCTTAGTCTTCTGGATCATCTTGAGTTAGGTTTTTGCTGAGCCATTTTGGGTTCTGGATTCATAAGTCTCACTGATTCTGCCAAAGGCATTAAGTTTTGGCGGTGCCAGGTTTTGATGGGTCCTTCTTTCCACTCAGGGCAGACTTTGTAGACAGAGATGTTAAGCAGCTAAGAACAAATTATGAAGATCTCAGATCCCCAACGGTCATCTAGTTTGTGCTTTCCTTGCAGACCCAAGTTTCTCAATCTCCTGATTGCAAGTCATGTATCATCACTTTCTTGTCATAGTGAGCCTTGTTTTTCTGATGTCTTTGTCCTGTTGATTGTTCAGCTAGCTCATAGGCCTGTCTGAGGTGCTTCTTGAGTCTCACCACATAACTGCCATGAGATCGCACTGGCGTTTCATCAGCTATGACTCCAAAGGTTAAAGCGACAGGAAGACAAGCTTCTCTCCAAACATTAAGAAGTAAGGTGAGAATCCTGTAGCATCAATTTAATACTGTTGTACGCATGCACCACTATGGCTACATGTCTACTCCATTGACTCTTTTTCTCAGCAGTGTTCCCAACATGTCTAGTAAAGTTCTGTTGAAATGTTCAGGCTGAGGATCCCCTTGAGGATGATAGGGATTGGAGCAATTTTTTTGAATTCCCAAAAGAGTGAGTAGTTTGTGGACAAGTTTGCTCTCAAAGTCATGCCCTTGATCAGAGTGTATCCTTTTTGGCAGGTTGTAGTGTACAAAGAACTTCTCAACAAGTAGTTTTGCCACTGTAATAGCTTTCTTATTGCAAGTGGGAAATGCTTGAGCGTGTCTGGTATAGTGGTCTGTCACCACCAGCACATTACTGATCCAACCTTCGTCTGGTTCAATGCAAAGGAAATCTATAGAGACCAGTTCCATGAGCCTACTACTCTCCATTTGACCCAATGAGACAGCTCTGGTGGGCAGAGTCTTTCTCTGAATGCAGCGAAGACATGTATGACAATAATCATCAACATCTTGTTTCATACATGGCCAGTAGAATCTGTCTCATACAAGTCCCAGAGTTCTCTCATAACCAAGATGACCATGTTCATCGTGCAATGACCGAAGTACTACTTCTCGATACTTTTGAAGAAGCAACAATTGCCATTTTTCACTGCCAATTTCACTAGGAAATCACTATGCACTAGTCCATTTCATATCTGGAGTCTGTTCCATTCTTTAGCCAAAAGTCTTGCCAGTGAATAAATATCTGTGCAAAGCATATCAACTTGTTTCTTCTCTAAAGCAGTTATCATCAGCTGACCTAAGGGGTCTTTTCTTTGATGTCTCCTGAGGTCACTGTTACTCAAAGCTGATAGCAATGAAGCCTGTAAAGTGACCAGATTACAGTAAGCTTGGGGTATGCTTTTCGCAGACAGCCCCAACTTCTTGGCCCAACATTCAGTTTTTGTAGCAGGTTGCAATCTGGCACATAGCTCTTACTCCTGGTGCTGGAATTTCCACCCATTCATCACTGTGGTGTAAATCCCAATGAGGTCTTCTGGACAGACCATCAGCATCTCCATTTTCATGTCCTGGGCGATATTTTAAACTGAAGTTGGAGCTGGTTAAAGCTTCCATCCATCTGTGACCAGCAGCATCTAGCTTTGCAGTGGTCTGGATGTATGTTAGAGAGTTGTTGTCAGCCTGAACTTCGAATTCAGCCCCATAGAGGTAATCATGCAGCTTGTCTACTACAGCCCAGTTTAAAGCAAGGAATTCCAAATTGTGTGCAGGATAATTCCTTTCTGTTGGAGATAAACTTTGATTGACAAAAGCCACAGGTCTCAGTTTTTTGTCATGCTCCTGGTAAAGGACTTCCCCTAAACCATCTCTGCTAGCATCTACATGTAATGTGTATGGCTTTGTTGAGTCAGCATATGCCAGCACTGAGGCATGTGTGAGACAATACTTAAGCTGTTCAAATGCCTCTTTGCACTCAGGAGACCAACAACTCTTGACAAATTCTTTATAGCCTCTCGGTCCCTTTGGCTTCTACAAAAGGATGCCTTCATCTGTTTCCACTGCTTCCTCATCATTTCGAGCAATTGATTGAGTGGTCTTGCTATATTTAAAAATCCTTCCACAAACCTTCTATAGTAACTGCAGAAACCAAGAAAAGATTGCAGCTCTGTGATGGTTCTGGGTCTGGGCCAAGATGTCACAGCTTCAACTTTGCTAGGGTCTGTGGATATTCCATTTGCAGACACTACATGTCCCACATAGGTCACTGAAGGTTGGAAATTTTTGCATTTGTCTAGTGACAACTTCAGTCCTTTCTTCTCAGTTCTGTCCAATACTTTTGTCAGTCTTTTTTTGTGCTCCTCTAGGGTCTTCCCAAAAACAATGATGTCATCAAGCTAGGCTAAGACTTACAGGAGATGCATGTCTCCAACTGTTCTTTCCATGATTCTCTGGAAAGTTGCCAGTGCATTTGATAAACATTGAGGTAGGCAATCAAACTTGAAAAATCCCAAAGGAGTGATGAAGGCAGTCATCTCTTTATCTTCTGGGTGCATAGGGATTTGATAGTATCCACTCCTTAAGTCTAGCACACTGAACCACTTACTGCCACCAGGCAATTTAGAGCATCTTCAACCCGGGGTGTTGTGTACTGGTCTGGAATGGTTCGCTGATAAAGAGTATGATAGTCAACACACACATGCAAATTGACCCATTCTTCTTCCTGACAATGGGAGAGGCATATGGACTTCTTGACTGTTGAATTATCCCTGTGGCTTTAAGTTATTCCAGATGTTTTCTCACATCCTCCAGATTTCCTGGGGCTTCCCTTCTGGAACATTCACTGAAAGGCCGGTCTTCTTTTAATCTTATTCAGTGTTTTGCACTTTTTGCACAACCCACATCCAGTTCACTTGTAAGAAAAACAATTTTTCTTCTTCATCAACAGTTCTTTAGCTCTGGTTACCCACTCAGGGGACAGAAGACCACCTCCTAGATCAGTATCTTCCAGCTTCAGCTCGTTGACACTCCTCTCATTTCTTGTCAAAACAAAAGCAGGTAAGGGGGTGGCAGCATAAACATTTCCCAAAAGCACATGTGAGTGCAGGACAGTGGGGGTACTTCCTTTATTCTTCAACCCCCACAGGCAAAGTACCATAAGGATGCTTCAGCTTGTCAGCAGGCCAAACTTTGGGGACTAATTCCAGCCATGGTGGCAAGTCTATTTCTGGATCCATTTCCATCATGAGATGAGAGGAAGCTGTTTGTCCACACATCCTCACTTTGGCCCTCAAGCAGATGACTTGACCAGGATGAATTATATGGTGTTTCCCATGAAGGGTCCATACATGACCAATTTCATCTTTCTTACATATCCTTCTCCTTCTGAAGTGCACAAAAGGCTGGTCTCAGGAGAGGATGTAATGTTGGGTGTTCCTGCATCGACTTGAAGTGTCAGCATTCTTCTGAAGAGGTAAGCATTTGTCCCCACTAAAATAGATGCTGAATCCTTTACTTTTTGCCTGGGGCACACAACAGTGAGAGTTTCAAAAACTTCTGTTGACCCAACAACTGAGGTGAAGAATTCTAACTTGAGTGAGACATAACCATCATATAGGAACTTCATGTTACTTAGCCCCCAGATCTCTGAGTCTTCTAACCTTCCAAGTGGCAAATACTTTAAGCATTTCTGGTAGAAGTCTCTGAACAGAATGGTGATTTGTGCACCAGTATTCAACAATGCTTTACTGTACACACCCTCTTCTTCACTGCCACAATAGGGGACGGTCCTACTAGGCCATTGGGTACTTTTTGTTTCCCATGTTGTTAAGCCGTACGTCAGTCAGCATGTTGTTGAGGTACAATCAGTTGGCTTTGCCATTTTAAAGGATGGAACTCTTTCTTAGTAATTCTTTGTGGTTTCGGATGCTGAGACATTTGCTGAAATGGCTTTCCAATTTGGTTGTTCACCTCAGATGAGCTAGAAGTGTGCCCAGTGGGTGGACACTGTCGCTTGATATGCCCTGCATCTCCACAGA
This sequence comes from Protopterus annectens, assembly GCF_019279795.1. Taxonomy (NCBI): domain Eukaryota; kingdom Metazoa; phylum Chordata; order Ceratodontiformes; family Protopteridae; genus Protopterus; species Protopterus annectens. The sequence continues at coordinate 1,208,263,054 of NC_056741.1, forward strand.
AAAAATAAAGTCCAGTAGAAACTCTGAACATCAGGTTGTTTGTTTCTTCCCTGTGTCCCTTCGTGCAGTTTCTAACAGATTTATTCCTCCCTTCAGCTAAAGTTACCACTGCTTTCTGTAATTCTGCTACCATCTTGGTAACTTGAGCTATGGTGTCAGAGAAGACACCTGTGCCTGCAACTGTGACACCTCTACATTGTGGACACTTTGGACCATGACTTGTGTTTAGTAGTAAGCACTGCTGCAGGCTCCTGCTTGTGTTCCCTCACTGCTTTAGTTGATGTCGAACACTGAGATTTGGCTTCCAACAGGGCTTCCTCTTCCCTCACTTCTTTAACCAACTGAGAATAGATTAGATTCTCTTTCCTCTCTCTTATCCTCAGTTTCCATATAATGAGATCCATAGCTTGACCTCCTTGTAAAATTTGACCGATTCGTACTTAGCTACTTTTGGATCCACACCCTTCTTTAGGATGATCTGATGGAGCATTTTATCTAATCCCTTAATGTAGTCAGATAGTTTTCACCAACTTCTTGGTATGTATGCTCAAACTGATACAATAGGACAGCAGCCCTCTCTGTTCCTCCAAACACATCCTGCAGTACTCCTAAACAGTCCTTGGCTGTGCAATCTTGCTTACTCATCCTTAAGTTGCGTATGGTATCTGCAGCTAATCTCTTTAAACTTTCAGCTATCCGCTGCATCTTCTGTGTTTCTAGGATATCCCACTCCTCTAAGGCTTGTGAAGCCTGATCAATCCAAGATTCAAAATCCTCCTCTCCCTGAGGTGTGGGTTGTTTGTCAGAGAAGAAACGTAATTTGTGGTACCCAAACCCAGTGAATGGCTGTGTAGGCCTTAAGCATTTTTTTACAAGACTTCTCAAAGCATTCAAACCTTCAGGCCCTATAGTATTTGTGGGCAGTGAAGCTTCAGTTTTTGGAGTAAGGTTCTGACCTGCTTGGATAGCTTCCACAGGTAGTTGTTCTGTTGCCAGGGTAGTGCACTTCTCAGGGATTACCACACAGACTGCATTCTCGCCTGAAACTGATACACTCAAAGGTATATGCTCATATACTAGAGGATTTTTCCATTCTAATAGGGCCAATGTGCTCTGTTCTATAGTGTCCATAGTGCTGTCTAATAAAAATCCACATCCTACAACTGGTAAGGCTTCTGTGATTTGATGTACTTGCATGTCAGTCCATGTGACAACTGGCAACACTAGAACTAAGCAATGCTCTGACTAAGCATTGTGCTGTTTGTACCACTTAGCGGCTACTTCTGGGTTCATCTTGCTGCTGGTGTTGCTTTACACATGTTCAGGGGAATAGGGTGGCATTCAAGGCAGTACAGGCAATCCCGGACGAGCCCTCAAATGTAGCGCACCCGCAGGTGTAGCTGAATAGTGTACGGGTTCCTTCCTACCTGACTCTGGTGACACCCCTATTTACATCCAACACACCAAGGATGCAAATAATAACAGATTTTATTCTAGATGGCAACTCTAATCTCAATAGGCAACAGCATAGTAGCAACAAATTATTGCAGTAGCATAAAGTTTAGCAATAAGGCAATATGAGGTATACATACAGTGAAATCACACCTCCCCGAACTCAATAAAAGAGGTCTTGTCATTCAAATATGAGCAAAAATGCAATGTCATTAAGCAGTAAAGATTCTATAATGTAACAATGCGAACAGCAGATATAACCTTGATCAGTTCTTATCAGACCAAACTGTGAAAACACTCTGTTATACCCTGTTCACTGGCCAGTGACTACTTACAGTCTTAATGCCGGCATGATGGGGCCCAAAGTTGGAGTTCATATGAAACCTGGGTATCTGTAATCCACAAAGCATTTAAGGGGAAATCCACACTGAGGGGTGAGTAACATGAGATCCACAAAATGACAGCCAGTACTATTTCAAGATAAAGCTAAACAATTCCAGTTCAGAAAAGGAAAAAGGGAAAATCCTAGGCCCACAGTCCCAGTCGAAGATATAGCACAATCTTATGAAAATATAAAATGGTAGCCAAAGCCTCTGACCACTCTGTCGATAATATTCTGGATGGCAGGCACCGCAGTTCCACTGATGAGAAGTGTAGAGATCATCCAACAGCCATCTGGTAATCGAAAATGGCTTCTTTATAATAGGCCCAACAGTATTCCTGTCCTTGCTGATAAGATGCAGGCATGGGACTACTGGTTCCAGCCTTCTCTCCTGATTCCACAGATCACCATCGACCATGTTTTCCAAGGAGGGAAAAACACGATATGCAACTTCACTTCCCTCTCCCAGATAATAGACTCATCTGGTTTTAATGCAAGGCCCCTTATTCCTTCACCCTGTGTTTCAGTCTGTCCTCTTTCACTTTTGTTTCTCTCTTTTATATGAAATGAAAAGGAGCTCCACCTTTTGGTGTATTGGAAAACTGCAGTCTGTTAACCATACAGTGAAATACAGTGAGAGCTACATAAGCAAACAGCCTTTGCTGCCACAGGAGGCTAGCAGTTTGCCACAACTGCAAGGTGGGTGACTCTGATTTGGCCATTTTTTGTACTTCAGACCACTCTTTTACCCCGGGTCTCTCACCTACAGCCACTATGGACCACGAGTTAGACACATCTTTTGCAGATGTTGGAATCCCCTCAGTGCACAAGGGAGAGTTTGTTACTCTTGTTAGTTCTAGGACAGGTAACTGGAAGGTTTCTCTTTAGTGTCAGATTGCTGCACCAATCCTTGGGGAAGTAGCTGTTGCCATTAATAACACAGTTGGTCCCATTTTTCCTGTAGAAACAGAAAACCAAGCATGTATCTACTTCTCCTCAAATTTCTTTGAATAGATGTAGCTTACTCGCTCAAGCTCAGTGGGAAGATGCAGGGATGGATACAGGTTTTTCTCCCCTCAGATTTCTGATTTAGACTCAGAGGAGAGCTCAGTTTCTGATTCTCCCAGTGGTGGGTTCTCTTTCTCTGAGACTATTTCTAGAATGTGCCAGTATTTTCAGTGGGAGAACACTGAGATTTCTCATTCCCACAGAAAACAATATGAGGTGTTACAGAAGGATTTTCTAGAACCTACACACATTCTACTTGTTCTGTTTGCTTTAGAGGATGCATGTGTTACTGCCTGCAGTTTTCCTTTTTTTTTTTTAAATATTTTTAATCATTTCCAAAAACAAGAAAACATGAATGCAGGTTATTTATGACAATGAAGTATTTACAAATTATTTAAAAAGGTAGGCTAAAACCTCTAAACAGATATCAAACATTAAAACCAAAATAAAGTATTTACAAGGGTGTCTATTGTTGACATATAATTGACTTTCTATACAATTGTTTTCTGATTATAATCTGCTGCAGTCATTATTCTCCAGTATTTCAGTTACTCTTTGCCATGCTACGTATAATGATGTAGTTCTTTCAGTTCTTCCTTTAATAGTGTTCATTTCCAATTGCGATACTGCTGACACCATATTCATGAATTGCTTAAAAGTTGGAGAAGCTTTGGATTCCCAGTTTGATGTAATGTTCTTCCTTGCAATAGCTAGGAGAGTCCATAAGATTACATATTTTGTTCTTGGCACACTGTCGGGTACAGGTGCATTAAACAAAATAATAGATTTGGAAATCTGGAATTTATCATTGAATACCATTTGCAGAAAATAATTTATTTTATCCCAATATGGTTTAATCAAATGGCATTAAGTAGAACATATGTTGCCAGTCTGCTTTTATTGATAAATCACATCTCCAGCAGCCAATATTTTTCTTAAACATAAGTTCCATTTTATGAGGGGTTACATAAGATCTGTGTATGAATTGCCATGTAAAAAGTCTCCAATGTAATGAAAGTGATGTCTGCTTTGGAGAGAGAAGAATTCGTTTTTTATCTCTGTCATTTGGCACATGTCCATTAACTGATCTATAATAATTCCATATTTTGTCATTATTATGCATTTTTATTTGTTTTATAAATAGATGATAAGTATCCCTTACCAGTAATGGGTTGATTCGTTAGTAATATTATATGTTCTATAAGGTTAGGAACATTTTGTCTTATTGATGGTTGCATTGTTTCTTGTTTACTTAATATATACTGTCTTAATTCTTGTACATGTAACCACGAACTATCTTCCATATTTAATTTCTGTTTAATCTGGTCTATTGTCAGAGGTTTTCCAGAGTTTAGCAATTGATGCCAATATATTAATCCCCTTTCTTTAAGCATGTTGACTACTTCCATATTAAATGTTATTATATTACCTTGTGTGTACGCTACTGGATATAAAAGAAATGACCATGCTTTAATATCAGGATTGCTATTAATAAGATTTTGGAAAAATTTTAATGTATAAGTAATGTATTTGGAACTTATATTTTTATTCTTATGTATCATCATATATTCCTTTATCAGCCATAGAAAATCGTTTGGTATGAAATCTGTATACTTATTTGCTACTGCAAATCCTGATTTTAACCAGATTCTCTCATGAACTAGCTTCCATTTTGATGTATATTTTGTATTTAGTAATAATGATATTGTTTTAATAATGGATGAATGCAAATATATTTCTATGTCTGGAAAACCTATGCCACCTATATCCCAATCATCTAGATGATACTTCATAGCTATCCTTGTTTTTTTTTTTGGATACCATAGGAATCTTACCATTAAATCATTTAATTGTTTTAGGTGCGATTTAGCTGGTGGCAAAGAACAAGCTTGTATGACATAAAGAATTTTTGGAAATATGATCATTTTAATTATATAAAGCCGTTCTTCTATTGAAAAGAAGAATTTATTCCATCTTTGTATTAGATTTTTAATATTATTTAAGGTCTCTTTATAATTTGTTTCAATTGTAGTATCTAGGTTGTTAGTTATTATAATTCCCAAGTATTTAATTATATTATCGGTAGAGATAGATTTATGGTATTTTTTATTTAGATCTTTTTTATTAGTATTTATAAGCAATACATTTGTTTTGTTCTCATTAAATTTAAGACTTGAAAAGTTTTGAAAGTTTTGAATTGAGTCCCATAATGCTTTTAAACTGCTATTATTATTTTTAAGGTAATTAAAATATCATCAGCAAAAAGTTGAATTTTAAGCTCTAGGCTGTTGTCTAGTTGTATTCCTTCAATATTTTTATCCATACGTATATTATTTGCTAAGGGTTCAATGACTAGCGCAAACAATAACAGAGAAAGAGGGCAGCCTTGTTTTGTGCCCTTAGTTATTTTAATAGATTTAGACAGACAAGATCCCAGTTTTATATAAGCCAATGATTTTTCATATAATGATTTTATTAACAAAGTGAAGTTGTTTGAGAAGCCATATTCTTCTAAAACTACAGATAATCCCAGTTCACTGAATCAAATGCGCTATTTATGTCTAAGCTAATAACATTAATTTTGTTTTTTGTGACATTTATATAATCAATTAAGGAAATAATTCTTTTAATGTTGTCATAAGTGTTCCTATCTTTTATAAAACCTGTTTGATCCTCCTCTATCAAAAGTGGTAGTAATTGTTTTATTCGAGCAGCATGTATTGCCATAAAAATTTTATAATCTATATTAAGAAGTGAAATGGGTCTGTATGATGAACATTGACTGGGATCTTTATTTTGTTTCAGAATTGGTGATATTAATGTGTACTTCCAAGAAGGAGGAATGTCTTTACCATTTTTAACTGATGTAAAGACATTCAATAACAACAGCAAAGCCTCATTTGATAGTAATTTAAACATTTCTGGGGTGACATTATCTATACCTGGAGCTTTGATTAATTTTAGCTTATTTACTTCAGCTTTAAGTTCTGTCATTGTTATTTGTTTATCTATTAGTTGTACCTGCTCCTCTAATAACCTAACTTTAACATTGTTTTTGAGAAAAGCTTTCAATACTGAATGTGTTTCTGTTTTCTCATTTTGATTATTAAGTTTATGAAAAAAAGCCTAAAAGCTTCTAGTATTCCTTCTAAATCAGATACTTTCTTTTTGGTTTCTATATTATGTATTTCCTTGATTTGATTTGTTTTAATAATCTTTTTAGTCCTATTTGTTATTCTTCGTTGGTTTTTAGGGTTCATTGAATAGTAACATAGTTTAATTTTTCTAAGTTGATCATTGTTTTGTGGTGTAGCGTCTCTGAGTATTTTTATTAGTATCTTCTAGTTCTTTTATTAAGTTGGTGTTTCCATTTTGAATATCAAGCTTTAAATTATCTACTTTTGACTGTAATTCCATTAATTCCTTATTCCACTGTTTTTGTTTATTTTTATACCATCCCACCGCTCTTCCATATAGGTATGCTTTCAATGCATCCCATATATATATTTCAGATACATCTTTTGTAAGATTGATATCTAGGAATGTTTGTGTCTCTTTAATATAAAATTCCTTAACATCTTTGAGATTTGTTATGTAAGATGGTATTCTTGTTACTGATATCCTTCTCTTGAAACATAAGTCTATCTCAAACGTTATGGTGTTATGGTCCGAAAATGGACATGAAATTGTCTTGACTTTATTTAATTTAGTGGTTAAATCCTTTGTTATGTACACTCTATCTATTCTAGAGTATGTATTATGTCTACGGGAAAAACGTGTAAAGAATAGTGAATCTGGGATAGCATACTCATTTATGTCAACTATATTAAAAGTTTCAACAATCTCAGATAACAACTTTGTTAAAGGTGATCTCTTACGTGTAGTTTTAGTATTTGTGTCAGTTTCTTTTATAATGCAATTGAAATCTCCAGCTATGATTAAATTGCCTTTGGTATATTGTACAATGTCTTCTAAGTGTTGTTTGGCCACTCTAACACCTAGTCCTGGTATCCAATAAATATTCACTAATGTATATATCATTTCATTGATAGATATTGTCACTATACAAAACATTCCTGAGTTGTCATGGAACGTGTTTATGATTTTAGGCACTAAAGTAGTGTTTTTCCACAAAATTGCTACTCCCCTTCGCTTCTGATTATAGGTGGAACTTACTAGTATTGTATATTTTTTATTGTTTATTTTATTTATGTCTTCCTGTGTAAGGTGTGTTTCCTATAAAAATACTAGTTGCGCTTCACATAGCTTTAAATATCTATAAAGATTTCCCCTTTTGCAGCTATTATTTAAACCATTTACATTAAGAGATATACATTTTGCAATTGGATTTATATTAGCTTTGCTTTTATCCATATTCATATACTCGTAACAATGTGTAGATGTGTGTACATGAAGAGAATGACTTGTTCTTTCTTCTTCCAACAGTATTACAATAGATTATAGACACCCAATAAAAGTAAATTACAAGATCATAACTGAGAACAATATAAGATAAACAACCACCAAACCCCTCCACGAGAAAAAACATCTCATCCTTGAATGATCTAATCATTCAAGCGATCTCTAAGTCTGCATTTCAGCATCATCCCCCGGCCCCGCCATATGGTAGTTTTATAATGAAAAGTATCTTATATATCTTTTAAGTATACATGTATCTGTCTTTACAGATTACTTAAATACAGTCTTTATCTATTTTTAATATTTTATAAAACATTAAGGCAACACAACTATACATAGATTTAATACTTAACTATTTGGTTTTGTTTAAATTGTAAAGGAAAATCTTTTATTTTAATATATCTTTCATGTAGCAATAATGGTTATGCATCTTAAAAATAATATGCTTGCTGTCTATCTCCCTTATAGTGTGAGTGGCATTCATAGGTATCAAATTTATTGTAATGGTCTACCGATATATATATATATATATATATATATATATATATATATATATATATATATACATATATATATATATATATATATATATATATATATATATATATATATATATATATATACATATACATACATATACATACATACACATGCACACACGCATATATATATATATATATATATATATATATATACACATACATACATACACACATATATGCATACAAACATAAAAAAAAATGTTAAACATTATATGCATCAGTTAACCATGCCACAAGTTGATTAAATCAGAAAGTATCTGTAACAATGAATATAACGTTACATTTGTATTGCCATTTATCAGTAATCTTATAGTTTTCTTTTAATTCAAAAAGTCATATTTTAGTGGTATGAATGCTACTAATTTGTTTTTGGCATTGGTGTTAAAAGACTACATTTCTTAGCAATTCTTATATATTTATTAGTGCCACTGACATATTTCATCGCTAGTGTACCACATATGTCATATGTCAAATAGCAACTCATACTCCTTATGATATTACAGGATTTATCTGCAGCGTTATAACTGTAAGGTTAGAAAATATGAGAAGCAAAGTGGGCTTTAAATATGCTATAACACAATTGTTTGGTACTTATTACTGTCAACTCTTCTACATACACAGGAAAAGATAACCTTATATGACCACCAACTATTTTCCTTCATTTTTCTCTTCATCCTCCATTTTTAATAAATATTTGTTTCTATTGTGGCTTCTTTGAATTTAGTGAGGGTACTCCATATCATATTTTAGATAATATACAACGTTCAAACAGAGAACATGCCAAATATAGAGACATATTCTCAACTCAAGTGGTCCACACCATATATTTATAACACTGCAGTCAGAAATATACTAATGAATATGCAATAACTAGCAGCTTTGCAGCATGTGTGTGTCTCTAACAAGTACATACCTATAGGATATTAAAAAGAATAGATAGCACGCTCTTGTTTCATAATTAACAAATGCACACAGCCTGGTATTTACTTTCATAGACAGAAATTAGACCTGTTACTTATATGCATATCAGGTACCAACAGCAATATGTTAGTAAATGCCTATGTTATTCAAATCATATTTTAATGCTGATTGATATGAGATGTAGCTGACAATGGCTTTAGCATTTGTGATGTTATATAATATATATTCAGTATTATAAGTAAAAGTATGTTGCATGTCTATTTGCAATCTAAGGTTCAAGGCTGATCAATTTAGACATACAAGACAATCTTTTTAGCCTTGGTTTTATAATGGGAGTTACTGTGTCTCTACACAGCCATTCATTTTCAGTGAGGATGTTCAATATTAATATAAATTGCCTTTAATAAAAGCATACTTATAATTCAGCAGTTCTTTCCTATATATATATATATATATATATATATATATATATATATATATATATATAAACAAAATCATAAGCAAGTCTGAGATTTTTTCTTGCTCATTACTGCTTAATGATTGTGCTACTTGAACAATTTAATATTTACAGAGTATCTTGATAATTAAACAGCAACTCCTTTTTACCCTTAAAATGCCTAATAACACATAGCTACATTCATGAACCTTAACGGACTTACTATCCTTACGTTTGAGTACACTAGCTGCAGTGTGTTTACAAATGTGTTATATAGTTTTAGTCAAGGACTTAAATATATTAAATTTTTATAAAATTAAGTTAAATTATAGTAATTTACTTGGGTGATATTATCAGAAAAGATTATAGTAAAGTCTGTATGTGTTAACTATTCATACAGTTTCTTCCAAGTGATATACTTCTTTTTAAGCTTTGGGTGCTGTTTATGTGTACAATTCAAAATGAATAACAAATATTACAATATAATAAAATGTCATGTATGTGTTGATACCTTCTAAATTCATTAGGTACTTCAGTGTACTTTTAATATTTGTTAAAACTAAAAAGCACTTTGCCATTTCATAAATAGTGTGCTGGTTACTTTAAGTAGCTTAGGAGCTGACACCACACCCATACTGTCTTGTTTTAGTGCTGACATCACTCATGACTGTTTACTTTCATTTTGTGCTGTTAGAAGGTTTAACACACTGTAATGGATTCTAACTGAAGAACCTTCATTCAGGGGTGGTAAAATAAGAGTTCCCAGCTCGTGACCATGGCGGGAGGACAAAAACAAAGTAAGTGAAGTTTTTAGGGCTTTTTTTAAACTGAACACCAGCTCATTAATTTTCTATTAGTTTTCTTAACATTAAGGGCAGATATAAAAGCCAAACAGTTGTTTGTTAGTCAAAAAGGCACTTTTAGCATCAAAGAATAGATCTTTTTAAGGCACTTTTTGACAGTTATTACTATCAGTTTTTATATAGTATTATGTGTATTAAATACATCAGTTTAGATATTTCATGCAGCTTAGTGTAAATAATATAAAAAGGAATCATGCTCATTTAAACACACCACATTAATATGTCAGTGTAAATACATCATATTCTATACTAGCAATAAAAGGCAGGTAATTTATAAATGAACTATCTAAACATCATTTAGAGTTAGAAAAATCACGACTGTAAGTATTTACACTGTAATAGAAAAAGATATGTTACCTTGCTTTCTTTAGGGTTGTTTCCTTTAGTTATAAAATGTCCTGCTTATCTTGTATTTATATTGTTTCAAAGACTGACACGTGTAAAGCATGAATGCTTTCAAAGAACTTTTTTGCCTTACAGAGCAAATAGAAGACAATAATGTTTGTGTTTTTCATATGTCTTTTATCGTTTCTTCTTCTTCTTCTTCTTCTTGTCAGCAGTGCTCCATTCATTTTTTTCTAAGTGACGCTTAACCCCAAATTGGGAGAAATCCATTTCTTCCACATTATCCAAGGTTTTATTAGCTGAAAGATAAGAAACTGTTGCTTGCAGAGTGTCAAAAGTTTTAGGACCTTCATTAGAAAATATTTTAATTCTTGCAGGGAACAGCAAGTGGACTTTAAGTTGTCTTTTTTTCAATTCCTTTATCAGAGGGAGACATTCTTTTCTTGCAGTTATAACTCCAGCAGAATAATCATTATCAAATCTGATTATGTTGTCTTTGTATTTAACTGGAGAAGATGACCATGCTGTTTTTAAAATAAGTTCCTTGTCCTGTGATGAAAAAAACTTTATTATTATTGATCTCGGGTGATTTTTTGATTTGATGGTTGATGAAGCAGCTCTTAAGGATCTGTGGGCTCTTTCAATTCCATAAGAAAGAACTTCAGGCAATTTTAAAACTTCTGGTAACCAGGTAGTAAGGAAAGTCACCATGTTATCTCCCTCTGTTTTCTCTGGTAGACCATAGATGTGAAGGTTATTTCATCTGGACCTGTTCTCTAGATCCTCTATTTTATTTTGTAATGAAGCATTTTGTTGTGATAAAACATGTAGCTGAAGATCTTGTTCTGAGAGTCTTCCCTCAGTAACATTTAAGGATCTCTCTATGTCAGCTATTTGAGACTTCTGTTGCATCATTATTTCTTGTAGTTGCTGTATTTGTTTTGTAGATCTCTCCTCAAAAGTGTCCAGTTTGGTATTCATTTTGTCAAATTTCACTGACAAGTCTTGTATAGCATTTAATAAAGACTGTATCTCCTTTTTCATCATCTGGTCTTGTGTGGTATGCTTAGAAAAGCTCATTTTCAATAGATTCAGATACTTTCCTTCTTGTTTTTGACAGGAAAAATAATGTTTAAAGCCAAATTTTTTGCACTGTAGACTTCTAGTGATATTAGTAGAAGTAATTCAACAAAATAGGTTTGTCTACAATATCTAGTTTTGAAAAATTCCTGTCAGAAATATCTTTTGAGTGCAGAGCTTAGAAAAGATGCTGCCAACCAGTCTACATCCTAGCCACCCCTGCAGTTTTCTTGACAGTCATCCAGCTGCCCCTAAAAAGGCAGATAGGTTCCTCAGTCTGTTAAATTTTTATACACTACTCCCAAACCTGACGCAGCAGCAGTTATAGCTTTAGTTGATCCAACTGCTGCTAAGCGCTTCATTAGTTCCAGTTCTACTCTTTACAATAAGGATGGAAAAATTGTTGATAGATAAGGGAAAAGTGTAGACTTCTGCAACTTTGATTTTCAGAATTTTCAGTTGTCAGGTTCATATGCTAAAGTATGTTCTGATAAACTGTGAAAGTATGTGGAATGCTTTATCTGCAGGTTCTTCTTATGAGGAAAAATATGCTTTAAATAATTTTGGGGTTTTTTTTTCTGTTGCACAGGCCACTACTCATTGTTTACAGTGTGTGTGCGTGGCTGCTGATACTTCTTCCAAAGCTATAGCCATGTTGCCATATATATAGCCATATTGCATGGCAGCATTCTCAGAATCTCCCAAATTATAATAAAAATGACATTTTAAATTCTCCCTTTGGATAGAGATTTAGTGTTTGACCCCTCCACTGCAGAGGTGATCAAAAAGTGTGATGAAAGGGCAAGCTGATCCAGGGAATCACTTAAAACTTTCTGCCCTCCTTTTCCAAATTGTTCAAGGGATTTTCTATCTCCTCATCCAGTTTTGGTAAAAACAGAATAAACAGTCTCAACAAAATACAGGTAAATCGATGTTTAAAAAGACATGGCAAGGGGATTCCAAAAAGAAGTCCCAAACCTCCCAAAACCAAGAACAGTCCAAAATGTTTGAATGACTATTCAAGAGACCTTGTTACCCACTCCCACTCTGGCCTCCTTTTTTCTTTCAGAAAGTCTGAATGTTCATTTTTCCTCTCTGGCAATAAATTGTTTCAGACTAATGGGTTCTAAAAATCATTCTTCAGAGTTACAGATGGCAGTGGAAGGAAATTTCACTTTTCCAGAGAGCCATTTCTAATCCTTCAAATCAAACTCTCATTTTCATCAGTACTGCATCACATGCTCTCCCAAGGATTGATAGAATCAGTTCCTCCTTCCCAGATGGATTTTATTCAAGGATGTTCCTAGTGCTGAAGAAAGAAAATGCTTGAAGACCAGTTCTAGATTTATCTTTCCTAAACTCATTTGTGATAGTACAAAAATTCAAAATGACAGCACTTCACAGCCAGTTACTTCTGCTTCCCAGTGGCGGCTGGTGACTTCAAATCAAAGGGGGGGCTGCAGGAGACAGCTGAATGGGTGGGGTCAAGGGGAAGGGGTGTGGTCAACTAGAAAGGGGAAGAGCTAAACACAAAAACTACCTTTAATTAAATAAATACACTGCCCTGGGTGGCAAACCATCATTATGAGAGTCCAATCAAGACAAAAATAAGTGTAGAAGAATAAAAATATTTCAATGCATTGGCTGCATGACAGCTTACTTAATATCTAGATGGAAACAAAAGGTTGTGAGGCATGAAAAAATAAATTACTTTTTAAATACATTACTGGAATGCCAGTTAAAATCAAGTATAAGAAAAACCAGAAGCACTCAACTCAAACCACTTCTCCTTGCACTGCAGTTCTAATTATAATTTATATTCAGCTTTATTAAAGTACCAAGTAACATGCTGAAAGTAGAAATCTCTGTGATGCCCCCACTTGTAAAAATGTTTCTTATCCAAAAAAGACCTGCTGCCTGACAACTATCTACTTGTTTAATAGGGAAAATATGATCAAAGTAAAAAATGAAAAGCAAACAAGAAACAAGCTCAAGATACATTGCTTAAAAGAATTACTGTACAGGTTATGGACCACACATGATTGGCATTCTGTTTAGTTTATGGGTAAAGTCTGTAGAGATGACTGGAAGTCTCCAACAAGTGTAATGAGCTTTTTAAAATAATGGAATCCTGTCCTTTAATACCAAAGGCTTATACATTATCTAGTCAAGTATTCTCTGCATGGCAACAACATAAAGGCTTTCAATGTTGGCAATTCTTTAACAGTATGCTTATTAAAGCTTACTTGCATCTTATGATCTCAGACAAGCTTACCTTATGGTCATTAAAGCATTGCTACTTAAACACAGAGCAACAGGCACTTTCTGAGTAATAAGCATAAATCTGAGTAATAAGCATAAATCAACAGTACAAAAATATGACAGAAACCAGACCATTCTGCAAAATCAAGGACAGATGAAAAGCCACTGTAGTACTTGTGTCTACCTTGGATGGGGGGACACACTGCACATTTACACTGCATAACTACTCCTTGCCTTGCTTCGACACATCCAGAGTCACTACATGGGGGAGTGGGGTGCAACAAGTATGTCACAGTTTGAAATGTCTCTGGCTGACTTGTGATGGCCCTGACACATTTGGCATACCTCTCAACCTCAGAGCAAGAAATCTGGACAAAGCCATACAAAGAAATGGGACAAAGGTGCAAAAATAAGGACAACTTTTAAAATACTGCTCTTATAAACTTAGAAAGCTAATAGAGGTCTTGCATTAGTATGAATTTTCTGAATGGTATGAAATATGAAACTCAAATATCTGTCATTATTTTCTAACTTCAGTCTTTAATTATTTGTCACTAATTTGCCAAAAAAAACACAATTTTATGAAAAATGGACCAAAAATGTGATGTAAAAATATAAAATAGCAACACAATACAGCTGGGAACCTGTCAAAGAAGGGACACTTTAATATTAGTACTGCTAATTTGAGCAGCTGACAAAATAAAATAATCTACATGCATTTCTGAAATAAATGTAATCTGATCATTACAGTTATTTCTTAATTATAAACTCTCCATGTTTTCTTCCAAAATTGCTATTTTGCGGAGGGATCATTAGGGGAAGAGCAACATTTTGAGCCAAAATTAGGGACAGTTGAGAGGTTTGGCTATGTCTAATTCTATAAAGCAATCTATTTGCATGTACCTCTCAACCTGTTAATGCAATAAATCTGGACAAGGCCAAATATATTGGGGAAACATATAAACATTACTAAAAATTGCTTTTGTATAAACTGGGACAGTTGATAGAACAGGTCTTACTTTAGCATGCATTTTTCTGAAGGTTATGAAGTTTGAAACTAGTGTGTCATTATTTAGTGACTTAATTCCTAAATGATTTGCCAGAAAACCACAAATTTTATGAGGAACAAACCGAAAATAAGAAGCAAAAATCTATTCATTCTTTGAAAATCTGGACAGTCGGGAGGTATAGTTCAGCTGGGGCTGCCTAAGTTTGCTGCCCTTCCCCCTCACAAAACCATGGTCGAATGGAGCCTCCCCCCTGCAGCCATTCCGATGATCCATTACTTTGCTATTTCACTCCATTTACCATAAACACTAATGTACATACTGATTTACTTCTATGATGATTTGAACTTCATTAGAAAGTTTTATTTTGCATTTTACAGCACAAACACTAAGACATCTGCCAAACAAACTTGGCATTAAAACTTCTCTGCCCTTGAAACTCACATTCATTGAAACAACATTAAAACCCACATTCAAAGAAAATACATTTTACCCGTGGCAGATAAAAATTAATTCTGGGCTGTTTTCAAATCATAGGCCCCTTGCATATGAAACATACATGTGCTCTTTGATACACCTTCCTATTGCTTTGAACATTTTTCCAGTAAACAATGAAACAAAACTGCCCAATTCAGAAACTTTCCATCATAAAAGTCTACTCAAACTTCTACAGTCCACTATTATCAGTAAATATGCACAATTCTACAGTCCACCATTATCAGTAAATATGCACAATCTCTGAAATAGTAAAAAAGTCATCTAAATAATTCCACGTTAAATAAATCTGTATTGAATAGGTTGCTGCTAGCAATCACCTTTATATTTCATGGTTTCATCGAAAAATAAAGTGTCTGATGCCCCTGAGGAATAAATTGCCTAAATTACATTAAAAATAAGTTAGTAATATTGCAATAGGAAATGGATGGCAAACTGATAACAGGCTCATAGTTAGTATCTTAACTTTCAATGCGGCAGCATTCAAATATCTGTCATTATTTTCTAACTTCAGTCTTTAATTATTTGTCACTAATTTGCCAAAAAAAACACAATTTTATGAAAAATGGACCAAAAATGTGATGTAAAAATATAAAATAGCAACACAATACAGCTGGGAACCTGTCAAAGAAGGGACACTTTAATATTAGTACTGCTAATTTGAGCAGCTGACAAAATAAAATAATCTACATGCATTTCTGAAATAAATGTAATCTGATCATTACAGTTATTTCTTAATTATAAACTCCATGTTTTCTTCCAAAATTGCTATTTTGCGGAGGGATCATTAGGGGAAGAGCAACATTTTGAGCCAAAATTAGGGACAGTTGAGAGGTTTGGCTATGTCTAATTCTATAAAGCAATCTATTTGCATGTACCTCTCAACCTGTTAATGCAATAAATCTGGACAAGGCCAAATATATTGGGGAAACATATAAACATTACTAAAAATTGCTTTTGTATAAACTGGGACAGTTGATAGAACAGGTCTTACTTTAGCATGCATTTTTCTGAAGGTTATGAAGTTTGAAACTAGTGTGTCATTATTTAGTGACTTAATTCCTAAATGATTTGCCAGAAAACCACAAATTTTATGAGGAACAAACCGAAAATAAGAAGCAAAAATCTATTCATTCTTTGAAAATCTGGACAGTCGGGAGGTATAGTTCAGCTGGGGCTGCCTAAGTTTGCTGCCCTTCCCCCTCACAAAACCATGGTCGAATGGAGCCTCCCCCCTGCAGCCATTCCGATGATCCATTACTTTGCTATTTCACTCCATTTACTATAAACACTAATGTACATACTGATTTACTTCTATGATGATTTGAACTTCATTAGAAAGTTTTATTTTGCATTTTACAGCACAAACACTAAGACATCTGCCAAACAAACTTGGCATTAAAACTTCTCTGCCCTTGAAACTCACATTCATTGAAACAACATTAAAACCCACATTCAAAGAAAATACATTTTACCCGTGGCAGATAAAAATTAATTCTGGGCTGTTTTCAAATCATAGGCCCCTTGCATATGAAACATACATGTGCTCTTTGATACACCTTCCTATTGCTTTGAACATTTTTCCAGTAAACAATGAAACAAAACTGCCCAATTCAGAAACTTTCCATCATAAAAGTCTACTCAAACTTCTACAGTCCACTATTATCAGTAAATATGCACAATTCTACAGTCCACCATTATCAGTAAATATGCACAATCTCTGAAATAGTAAAAAAGTCATCTAAATAATTCCACGTTAAATAAATCTGTATTGAATAGGTTGCTGCTAGCAATCACCTTTATATTTCATGGTTTCATCGAAAAATAAAGTGTCTGATGCCCCTGAGGAATAAATTGCCTAAATTACATTAAAAATAAGTTAGTAATATTGCAATAGGAAATGGATGGCAAACTGATAACAGGCTCATAGTTAGTATCTTAACTTTCAGTACGGCAGCATTCACCCCTTATAGCAGTAGAACCAACAACCTTCTGCATCAAAAGCAAGTACACAACCTGTTGTGCTATTAGCAATGTGAGCTGACTTAGCATAATCAGCACTAAACTTCTCTTCCCCTGCAGCTCTCAGCTCCTTGTAAAATCTACTCAATACTCAACTGCATCTCAACTTCGCAGCACAAGAGGTCTGGAAAAAGCCAAATTTATTGGGGTGGGTCAAAAGGGCAAAAACCCGGGACACATTAAACATTGCTTGTATAATCTTGGAAAGCTGCTAGAATAAAATGCTGTGTTACCACCATACATTTTACTGCCAAGGTCCCTGTGCAAAAAGTCAGAACAACATACCACTATGCCAAATCACCTGCTTTGTGAAAGAAAAACGCTGTGTTACCATTGTACATTTTACTGCCAAGGTCCCTGTGCAAAACAGTCAAGAGCAACATACCACTACGCCAAATCAGCTGCTTTGAGAAAGAGAGGAAGACTGAAACTTAAATGGCTATCATTTAATGAATTCAGTTTTCCCCATAGCTGTCAACCTCTTAGCACAAAACACCTGGACAAACCCAGTAATGAGGGAATACAGCCCTCAAACATATTCAGTGAATTCAGTTCTTGCCATAGCTGTCAACCATAGCACAAAAAACCTGGACAAAGCCAATAACAGGGTATTACAGTCCCAAAAATAAGAACAAATTTCAAATAGTCATCTTATAAACTTAAAAAAATTGCTGTAATAAAAGGTTGTGTTACAATATATTTATTGCTAGAATAAAACGTTGTTTTACTACGTATTTTTTGAAGAATATGAAGTCTGAAATTCAAATGCCTGTCAATTTTACTTCTGATGGAACAAAAACAATTTTCAGCAGAGGCCCAGGGAGAAATACTGTAGACACATGTCTTTGTAAAATGGCAGGACACCAGAGCAAATCCACACAAACACGGGGATAAGATGCAGACTCCACACAGAAGGCACCCCAGCCAAGTATCAAACCAGAAGACCTATAGCTGTGAGGCAACAATACTGCCACTGCACCATCAAATATGTAAGGAAGTAAACATTCAGAAACCTGAAGCCTGAAATTTAAATGCCTGTCAATTTTGTTTAACATTTGTTAATCAGGACAGTCTGACTTGGAACAAAAAAACAATTTTCAGCAGAAGCCCAGGAAGAAATAATGCAGACATGTCTTTGTAACATGGGAAGACACAAAAGCAAACCCACACAAACACAGGGAGAAGATACAGACCCCCCCCCCCACAAAGAAGGCACCCCAGCCAAGAATCAAACCCAAGAACCTGCAGCTGTGAGGCAACACACACACACACACACACACACACACACACACACACACACACACACACAGACGCACACACACACCTGTAGTCCATAACTCCAAAGTACACATCCGAAATCCTGTCCATAGACCCAAAGTTAGTAAACGACCACGACCGCACATCCGAACCCACGCAAATCCAACCCTGCCCATCGCAAGATCTTCCCCTGATGAGACTGCAGCAAACTCCAATCCAGACCCTGCCCGTTGCGAGATCCTACATTCCTAACTGCTGACGTTGCAGTCCGACCCCAGCGAGTTCCCAGGACAGTCTATGCAGTTTTAAACTGCATAGACTTCTGGGAGCTCTGTTGTCCATGTTTCCCAGTCAGGACTGCTGCTGAGACATCTGTGCATGCCCCAGACTGTCTCAGCAGCAGTCCGGACTACTGCAGGGGCTGCAGTCTGGCAGTCCAATAGCACGGGCCGCCCCTGCTGCTTCCTCTTTCAAGTTTCCTAGCAGCACTAGACTTAAAATATGCAGATTATCATATCTCTTTCCATCCAGACTTCAGACATTTCTTAAGGGTTTGTGTGTTTGGATCACTTTATCATTTCTCTGCCTTACCCTTTGGACTATCCATTGCACCAAGAGTGTTCACAAAGTGTCTAGCTCCAGTTATAGCTCAATGCAGGCTACAGGGTATCCACATGTCTTCCATATTTAGATGATTTGCTTTTCTTTGCAGAGTCTTTTTCAAGGTGTCAGGAATCTCTCTCTTGGATGAAAACTCTCTTACACAAGCTTGAATTCCAAGAGAACATTCAAAAGTCTTTATTAATTCCTTTATACAAGATTGTGTTCCTGGGATGTCAAGTAGATACCTCAGTTCAAAGAGCTTTTCTTCCACAGGAAAAAATAGATCTTTATTTAGAGATATTTCTAAGGTTTTATACTCAGACTTTTCTGTAAGGGAATAACTCTGGATTTTGGGTCTCACGGAATGTATGATTTTCATGATAACCCTGGCAAGACTCCACATGAAAAAGATACAGTGGTATCTGAAATCTCTTTGGTCCCAGCATCAACACCCTTTATCTTTTCAAATCCCAGTGCTGGGGTTTTTCAGAAGGGAAATCTTTTGGTGGAGACAGCAGATATTCTTAAATCCAGGTCTCCCCTTCTCTCTCACAGCTCCAAAGAAGTCAGTCAACACAGAAGCATTGGACTTTGCTTGGGGAACAGTTTCAGGAGGGTTTAAAGTGCAGAGGGTGTGGGACACCAAGGACAGAATTTAGCATATAAATATCAAGGAGGCGCTTGCCCTGATAAAAGCAGTCAACTCTCAGAAACACCTCTGCTCACTGGGATCTCTTCAAGTGCTTACAGACAATAAATACCACAGTCGTGGTACATCAATAAGCAAGTGAGAACCAGGTCATACCCTCTTGGGTCTACTCCTTGAGGTGGCTTCCCCTATTTTGACTAGGTGGGTTCTATCAGTGTGCCAGTTTGCTACCCATCTGGTAACATACAGACTGATGTCTAGTTGAGAGAGTTTATCTATTATACCTGTGTGCGGAATTGTATCGAAGGCTTTGCCCAGATCAAGGTAGGTGGTGTGCACCATCTTCCCCTTGTCCATGGCTTTTGTGAATGTCTCAAAGAAGTCAACCAAATTTAACAGGCATGACCTCCCCTTGATAAAACCAAACTGTATGGGATTGAGTGTTTGGAGGTTGCCAATGCCCTTGTTAATGAGGTCCATTATAATCTGTTCCATGGTCTTGCAATCAGGCTAATTAGGCTGATGAGTCTATAATTTCCTGGATTGATGGATGCACCACCTTTGTAAAAATGGATTACAGTGGCTGTCCTCCACTCAGCTGGGATGAAGCTGGTACTCAGGCTTTGGTTGTGTGTGTGTATGTGGATTGCCATCAGTGCGTGCACATTCACATGTGTGTGTGTGTGTGTGTGTGTGTGTGTGTGTGTGTGTGTGTGTGTGTGTGTGTGTGTGTGTGTGTGTGTGTGTGTGTGTGTGTGTGTGTGTGTGTGTGTGTGTGTGTGTGTGTGTGTGTGTGTGTGTGTGTGTGTGTGCGCGTGTGTGCGTGTGTGTGGGTATGAGTTAAGGTGGTGTGTTTGTGAGGGTGACTCTTGTGGTTTCAGGAGTACACACTGGTACACAGTCCAAGAAGAATCTTCATGGGGCATTACGAGTCATTTTAATTACTGATTTAGTCTGTATTTGATAGATGTATACACAAACATGTGCACTATTGTGATTAAGTGGAAAAGTTATTTTCAACAATTGATTCATTTTTTTATCATAGGTTACTGATCAAATTTTGGATATAAGAGACTTTATATTTTATATTTCATTTTAAATTGCATTATATGAGTATGCGTTTATATATATATATGTATATATAAAAAATCTATTTTTATTCACATTGATTAACATCACACATTGGAAAATCTATTACATCATTTCCTGTAATCATGTGTATAAAAACGAGGAGTATGGGATAGCTCCTTTTTTTTCTGAAGATGTTCACGTCATTAAAGTGGATGAAAGCGCTAATTCATTGTGCCTTATTGTGGTTTTCAGTTTGGATTCTACTCTTTTAAGTTTTACGTTTTGTTTTTTTCCTCAGTTTTCATTTAGAAAGCCATGTATATTTTCAGGCTCCCCATGAATGAGGTATTTTTAGTTTTGGAGAGTACCTACAGTACATGCCTTCTTGTGATGATTGTTGGCATGATTCCATTGGGGATTGATGGGTTTGGAGTAAGTATCTCAGGAGTGACACTGGTAATAAATTTATTGGCCAGCATGTTGGCAATATCCACTGGATCTGAGTAACTGGTACCATTTTGAATACACTTGGAGCAATGTTGGGTGGTATTTCTTATTTTTCTGATATAACTTAAAAAGGATTTGTGGCCGTCTTTGGCTTCCTTGGCTAAACTGAGTTCAGGGAATGCTTTTGTTTTTCTTTTATCCCTTTTTTACCCTCTTGCCTAGCTGTCCAATGTTCTCCATAGTTTGGAGTAAGTTGTTCAGCTATATAGCTTTATGAGTTTCTTCCCTTTTAGTACGTAGTTTATTTTTGCTAGAGGACCACCATACAAGTTTACTTTTAAACCTCCCCATCGGCTGAGATTTGGCGAGAACTGCCAATCTGGTTGATTTGTCCAGGTACAAATAGAACTTTTCTGCATAACTCTTATCATTATTGACATTGTGGGTAATACTGTTATACTCAAATTTAAGATTTAGTTACATAATTTTAAGAGGTTTGTATGTTTAAATCCCCTGAATTCTGTTGATTTGTTTCCATCAGTTTGAAGATTTTTATAGAGAAGGTTATTAGTTTGTGGTCTGTCTTGACCAAACAAGGGGAAACCTTGGGCATGGTATATATAGAAGCTAAATTTGTTATAACCACATCAAGTATATTTTGTTCTGTAGTAGGTTCATTTACAATGTGGTGCAGGGAGTTCTTGTGTATATCCTACATTGGTGGCATAGGTTCTCTAAATAATCATTGAGTAGTTAAAAATCACATAGGACAGCAGCATTCCTACTTACTGGGAAGCTCAGAAAATCACACAACATTCCTAAATATTCTTGAAGACATGGAAGGAGTTCTGCAACTCACAACTTAAACCTTTATAAGCACCACTTGAGGGTCTCCAGGTATTTTTCTCAAGGTACTGTGGTCCCTAACCGTTATGGAGAGACCACCACAGTTTCCATCAGGTCTAAACAAGTAGAAAGCAAAAAACCCAGATATTGAGGGGGTACTCTCTTGGCACTCAAACCATGTCTCTGTAACAATGCATACATGGATGTGCTCCAATTGTAGGAGGGCTTCAAAGTATGGTGGTTAATTGTTTAGACTTCTAGCATCAAGTAGAGCCACACTGAAATGGTCCTTTGCTAGATTTGTTTTGGAGGTTAGATCGGGAGGTCCATTACCTGGACTTCACCTACAAAAGGCACAATGGGGGCAGCAAAAGCTTTCTCTGGTATGCAGATGCCTTGCAATGACAGGTGCAGACCATTTCTGGTGATGAATGTATGGTTAAGCATTTCAGTGCATGCTGACACATACTGAATCCCCCTAGAATGTTACCAAGTGTTTAGCCAATTATTAAATCTTTTCTTTAAACTTTGGCGTCATCTTTGGTGATGGAAGGGTTCACTCAAAACCAGGCTCTTATATGTATCTGTGACATGCAGGGAGGGCTCTATCATGTCTCTCTCCATAGCCATCAGGGTTGTATATGCCAGGTTATTTACCCAAAATGAAACAACATAATGCCATAAACACATTTATCTGGTTTAAGGGTCCTAAGGGCCCTTGTAATGTTGGCAGTCTTGGTTCCTAAGAGAAAGCTCACTGTCATCCTGATTTTGTTCAGACTCATGAGTGCAGAATGCATGTGTGTAATTATGGAGTCACCAGTCATTAGTACTATCTTATTTATGTCTGATGAATGCTTGGATGTAATTGGTGTAAGAGGTGCTGTGTCCTCATGATTCGTAGTAGTGTTGCCACTAATCTGTGTCACAGTGCCTAGTATGCACTAGGCCTTGCACCTAATGTACCACTGTGGCTTGGGCCAGGATGTTTTAGTGCAAAGGAGAGTTTAATGTTATGTGCAGAGTACGATGGAAGTGAATGATGTCCACAGGATGTGTTTGTTTGTCAGAGTGTAGCCTCAAATTTGGCCAAATACTTGCATCTCTCATAAGAGAGTGTCTTGCAATTCTGACATTGCCTGAATATAGCAAATATTAATAGGCTGGCAACAAAGGGTAAATGAGCTAGCGTACCTTCTATTTTGACTGAGGGTGCAAGGTACGTGAAGGGAAGATAGCAGAATATAGAAATGTTTCAGTTTTTTGGTTAAAGTATTTGATTATGTAAATAAATAAAATTAGTAGATGACATGGTCAAGACTAATTATATGTTTTGCTTCAGACGTGCAACTATGTTCTGCTGCTTAACTCTGCAATTAATATAGCTTAACTGGGAGGTGCAGTTGACTGAGGTTTCTAAAACAGAATGTAAACTTGAAAGTCCCCACATTTGTCCAATACAGCATTGAGTGGCACTGAGAGCCACTCACTTAAGCTGACTAGCTAATATGGAAAAGAAAAAAAGAAGCAACTAAAACTCCAGCTACTTCCCAAAACATCAGTAAATTATCCCCTGCCAATAAATAATCACTACTGCTGTCAATAAGTTTTACACCCTGAGTAGAAAACCAACTTTAACTGTACTTTAAAGTAAAAAGTAAATGCAAAAGTGTGAAAAAAAGAGTGGAAAGTTACAGGGAAAACAATTTTGTTACCACTATAGAGGTGCAATTTAGCAAAATATCATGGAAGAACACTAGGGTCTAATGATCTAGCAATATAAATGATTTTAACTGAAATTAAATAAACTGTAAAAAGTAAAAAAAAAAAAAAAAAAAAAAAAAGTACAAGCTCACAAGGAAAATTGTTTCAGCTAGAAGGAAGTACAAACAGATTTAGAAACAGCCGAGCAAATTTATAAAACAAAGTCAGCTATTTTAGCCCCATGGATAGTGTAAATGTAATACAATTCAATATAATAAGCCAAACCTCTAGCTGAGAATCAAACCGGACAGCATCTTACTGCGGTAGCATTGCCGCCTCACAGTAAGACGCTGTCTGGTTTGATTCTCAGCTAGAGCGTCTTCTGCATGGAGACATGCGTGAATGGGCATAACTTCTTTGAAGGTTGTGCATCAGAGCTGGCAACTCGGGATGTAAAAATCTACTGCCAATCATTAGCGGACCGGAGTTCTGCTGTGGCAACCCCTAACCGGGAAAAGCCGAAAGACACAACAACAACATAATAAGCCAAAAAAAAACTGAACACAACAAAACTACTACAAGTGTAACACTACTGGGTGTTTTCTAAGTTAATGTGAGTCATTTGAGTTGGAAGAATGTCAAAAAACATTCTCTCAGCACTCAAGCTTTAGCTCATTTTGGGAAATACAAGGGGAAATGGCTAAAAGCATCATCTCTTCTGTCGTGCAGTTTATATCTTCCTGTGTATGCACCAGAGATTTCTGTTTGCTGCTCTCAGTACTCTCTCCTTCAGCTCATGATTGGCCAAGTCCAGCTTGGATCAGCATCTCCAGATGTTTTTCTTGTTTAGCCCTCATTATTTCTACTTCCTTCAGCTGATATTTCACCCTTGGGTTGTTGTTGTTGTGGTCCTTGTGCATTACTTTGCATTTGTTTGCACAGTCCCCTTTTTGCTCTCTTGGTCAGCTTTTCCTAATCTATCCCTAGAATCGTTCCCCATCTTCCACCACTGCACTTGTCTTTCTGTCATCAAAAGAAAGGTTGCTCCTATTCTTTGTTTTCTCACCTATGACTGGTCAGAACACTAAACAGTACTGGATCCAGGACAGGCACTTTCCTAAATCATGACATTGTCCCTCAGATCCCAATCCTCCATATCATACCATTCAGTCATGTAGCAGTTCAGTTCCTCAGGCTTAGCCCTATCCACAGTCATTCCAGTTATCCCTTAAGACACCTACATGAGACAGAATCAATATTCTTGTTGAAGTCTATTTCCTAACTCCTGATATTGTCCCACTGGTCACAGTCTTCCATGTCCTACCTATATGAGACTGAGTCAGTACCCTTACTGATGTCCAGGTAGACTACAACGACTCCCAGTCCCTGTCCTTCTAGCTGAAAATAGTGAAAAGCAAAATCACTCATAATGGTTGACTGATGAGACCTTTAATATTTGTCACAAATATAGGCAGTTGTGTAACTTATCTAAACTTTCCAATATGTCGCAAGATCAGTCAAAGTATTGTAGTGATACATGCAAAGAAACCAAAAAATACTACAGACAGAACAAGACCAGCTTTCTGAAACAAGTACAAAAAATCAGCCATGAACTGGAATGCTAAAAGATGTTCAAGGATCTATGAACAATGTTGAGAAGAATAAAAAGTGGAAAGACAATGCTGAGTCATTACTCCAAAGATAAACAGATCAGCAATTGTTTCATTCTGTACCTTATAATCAGGTGATAAAAGTAGAATCAGTATTGAATATGTTATTACAGCACTCAGTAAGGTTGTTGCAATACTTGTAAAAATCTAGCTGACTGTAAAAGATATGTGTGTTTATACCAGCCCTGAACAAAGGTGATCCATCTGATTGTATGCCAGTTATATTCTTCTTACCATTATAGAACGGAGATTACAACTATAATTGGAACTAGAATTGCCAGAAGTGTGAGTAGGATTTAGGAAACAGTGATGAAAAAGAGACATCAAGTAAATTTTAAAGTTAGGAGAAAAAGTGATTGCTGTTGAAACACAGCAGCCATCCATTCAGTCCTATGGGAGTACTCATGGTGCAGGAAAGTTCAGCAAAGTTGAAGGGGTGAGCGCGCGTGTATGTGTGTGTGTGTGTGTGTGTGTGTGTGTGTGTGTGTGCGTGCGTGTGTGTGTGCGTGTAGGAGCAAGAATGACACTATATGAATGTGTGTGTGTGTGTGTGTGTGTGTGTGTGTGTGTGTGTGTGTGTGTGTGTGTGTGTGTATGTGTGCGCGTGTGTGTGTGTAAAACAACCTCAATGAGTGCTGTAATAAGATATTCACACATAATAATCTCACCATTGCCCATCATCATACCTAATGAATTGGTTGGAACTCCCACATTATCATACATATATTCAGTTAACCACTGCACACAAATTTATATTTAAGCCATCAACTGCTCCTGAATGTAGAAAAAATAAACCTTTCAGCGGGTCAAATGGTGTACTCCTTTACCGTTGCAAAACTATGGAACACCCTCCCACCATCATTCAGGGCTACCAGCAGTGCAGCTTTCTTTAAGAAATCCCTGAGACAACATCTTTACTCTCTATGGCAGTGTACATGTGCAAAAACTGCTCTTCCTATAACCTAAATCCTCCTTCTACTGCTACTTGCACCTGCTCTAATTACTCCTTTGTATTGCTCTATATAACTCTATACATGGATTTAACTACTCTGCTAGTACTTTCTGTTATATCTGGTCAATCATGCTCAAGCTTAAGACTTTATAAGTGTTTAATTATTCAGACTGTGTAACAGGAACCTAAGCTACTCACATAGGTACCCAAAAACGTGAATGAGAGAACAAAACCAAATAAAAGCGTGCCCAGACAGCCAAACAGAAGCATATGAGCATCTGTATGAAATTGAAAAGAAGAAGGAAAACAATGCCTTCTACAAACATTCCCTCAGTTGTCCCAATTACAAGTTAAAATTCTTAGTACTTGAACAGGTTATTCCAGATGTGGGGGGGGGGGGGACTGGGAAGCCACCTTAGAATATAGGGAGCTTGTTTGGCAACTCAAGCTGTATGCAGGCAAAATACCTGGGCTAAATGACACTTTGAGCATTAGTTCTGTTTTAAGATTAAGAAGGGCCAGACTTTGATTTTAGCTAGTTTGAGACTTTTGCAGCCTTCTTGAACTAGCCTGGGTCCCTTATTTTGTTAAATATGTTCCTGGACTTTAATCATAGTTAGATAAGATGTTATTTAATACCTTCTCACTTTTAGTAAAAAACATTTATGGTTCATTTTTAAAAGCCTTAGACTTTTTTAATGATTTTTATTGTTTCTTGTAAGATTGTTTACAATGTTGATATTAGATTTTGCATTTTAAACATGTTGCACAGACAAATCATTAAATTAATGGAATACAGTTCCCAACTTTAGTAATGAAGAATGTAATATACAAAAATATTAGTAATTTTAATTTTATATGAATATTTACATTAATGGCATTAATCCATCTGGAACTGAATGCAAGTTTTTAAGGAAGGCATTGCCTTTTTAAAATATGGACAATGTTTAATTGATTAATTACTCTGTAAGTGTATTTAAGCACTTATTTCAAGCACTTTATTGTTTCACTTGAAAAAGCTCGGAAGAGTCTGAGCGAAAGCGCTTGTGCTACAGGTTGTTGTTTGTTTCAGTTGTGAATAAAGAAGATTTTTAATCAACTTCCTTCGGAGGGTTGCTTCTGTTTGGCTGTCTGGGCATGCTTTTTTACTCACATAGGTAACTTAATTATCCTAACTTGTTATAACCCAACTTGCAATTATTCTGACCGTATATACCTTTATCATCGTGCTCAGATTTTTCACCATGCCCTTTCTGTTAGCAAATGTACCACTTGCACAGTATGTACTATCAGGTTGCTCCATTTTATTGAATTACTGTATGTTGTATATTATATGTACTGTGTATTTTAGTGTGGAGCTTTTCTCCCTGGGCCTCAACTGAAAATGGGATCACTATGGCCCAGTGAACCATGCCAGTAAACAAATATAAATAAATAAATAAAAGGCAAAAGAATGCCTGAAGGAAATCTACATGACTTTGCAACAAGGTCTTTGCATAAATCACAAAAACACATTGGACCATGTTGGGAAGCATGGATATACCAAAAACTTTATAGTTCTTATGCACAATCTTTGCATCGCTTAAGACACCGCAATTCAGACAGCAATGGAGGGAGACCTCTTTATCATTAAGAAAGTGAATAAGACTGCACACTTTCACTATATCTGTTTGCTTTATTATGCACATAAAACCATTAAATGTACACAGCAAGACTGTAATTTTTCTCTATATCTGTTTATTTACCTCAAGTCAAATCATCAGAAAAGCAAGACTGTATGAAGAAAACTGAAATATGAAAAATGGAGGAAGACTTATGAACAACTTTCACTATGATAGTACCATATTACTGCTGAAAGCGACAATCCGAAATAGCTGTTTTTCAAGATTAAACAGTCATGAAATGAGTTTGCATTTTAACATGAAGAACACAAAGATTCAAACAACTAATAAAAATACATCTATTCTTGTAGAAGAAATAGAAGTAGTAAATGTCAGCCTGTTTGGATCAGTTATTAGTAATGAAATAGCAAGAAGACAAGAAATCTGAGAATGAGGATAGGACATGAATACTTTAAACAAGATCTTTAAATTTTGATATGTACCTTTGTCTACAAATGCTTGGCTTGTCAAAGCTATGGTGCTCCTAGTTGCATCATATAGATGTCAAAGTGGATATTAAAGAAATAAAATGAGATGAAAACTGAAGCCTTTGAATTATCCCTGGGATTGAGAAAGGCTTAGTATAATGTAGAAGGCTTTGCTCATAAGGTTTCCTCATTGATGTAAACCTTTCCAATTCAGGGACTGCTCTGCAATCTAGGTTTACTCCTCCTGGGGTGCTTCACCCATCATGGACAGCAGTCTCATGGGTGAAGTTGCATGCTAATGAGAGAGTACAAAGGAGTGTCTAATGCTAATTAAGCATGCTTTCTTCCCAAAACATGTCCATGGCTTCCACATTACTTGGCTGAGTGATTTAGAGAATGGCTCAGCTGAATAAATTGTAGCGTGAGAGGAAAAGTGATTGATGTAAAAACACATCAGTCACTCCTGTCAGAGTATTCACTGTGTAGATATGTTCAGCAAAGGTGTGGGGGTGGTGTTGTATCTGTAAGGGTATGATAGAGGCTGCATGAACATGAGTGTGTGTGTGTGTGTGTGTGTGTGTGTGTGTGTGTGTGTGTGTGTGTGTGTGTGTGTGTGTGTGTGTGTGTGTGTGTGTGTATTGTGCATGCGAGTGTATGTCTGAGTGTTTATGAGTGTCTCAATGAGTGCAACTGAGTATGGGGAGGCCTTGTTTACTGATGAGTTTGTGTGTTTGTGTGTGTGCGTGTGTGTGTGTGTGTGTGTGTGTGTGGGGATGACTTTGCTAATGTGATGTGTGGGCCACTAGGGAGAACACTGGCAAGGTCAGGTCTGACAGTACTAGTGTTTGATTCAGAGATACAGTAATGAGACGATAAAGAGGTCTTTCCTCATTGTAGCCATATACCTGTCTCTAAATTGTATTTTCTCACCACCATGTTAAATTATTAATCTGCACTGAGCAATTAACAGGAGCAGTGAGCATTTCCTTGAACCCTAAAGTATGTACTGGAAAAATGATTATGTCTACCATAAACTGTCCCCAAAATGGAATGGAATTATAAGAGATTACATATTCTCTGGAAGCTTAAATGACAAAACTTTAAAGTTCATACTTTAGACATGTCATGTAAAGAGAAAGATCATCAGAAAAAGGCATCATACTTGGCAAGGTCAAAGGTCATTGTAAAAGAAAACTGCCAGTGTGATAGACTAATACAGCAACTACATGTTTAGATGCATCCGTATCAGTGATTTCACTGAAAACAGAAAATAGCTTAGGGGAGCTGTCCATGAGGTCATCATAAGTTGACACTAACTTTATGGCACTCAGTGGTTCATCTGTTTACTTTATCTACAACTCAGTCAAAAAACTAGATCAGGTTTTACTGACAGCTCTTTCTGCCTTTTAACCTGCTTTGGCTGCTGAATGGGGCTTGCCGTCTTCTAGAAATGCTCACAGCCTTGCCCTCAGGATTCTTTTAATGACTTCCCTTGCTGCTACTATTGACCAAGCAAGCTTCTAGTTCTCCAGATTTTTTTCTGCTTCCCTCTTGTATAAAGGTACTACTCTTGATGTCTTCAAATCCTCAGGCATTTTTAAGCTAATCAGTAATCTGCTGAAGATCTCCATCAGGGGTTCTGAAGGGATCCATCAGCATACCTACCATATTTCTTAGGACTCTGGAAGGTGACTCATCTGGCCCTTGTGCTTTATCCTCCCTAAGGACAGCCACTTCCCTCTACACCTGCCTATCCTGGTGTATACACACTGCCATTCTACCCTGCCTCCCTCCCAATATGGCATTTCTTTGTGAAACACAAAGTAAAGTAAAGTTCTCATTTATCATCTCTGCTTTTCTCCGAGTTTTCTGTGATCATACTCCTATCTTTGCTGAGCCTAGTCACTTCTCGTCCTACTTTCCACTTAAGTGCTATGCAGCTAAAAAAGAGCTCCCACTTGTGAGTCCCAGAATCAGGAAAATTAAAAATACATGGAATGTTGACAATTGCTATTTTTCTTTAAAGTTGTTTTTAGGGGGAAAACCTTCCTACATCCACCACACTCCTGTTACTTACATATACTGACTCTGAGACCACCACACCATATATTAGAGAAAAGGTAATATTGCAAGATACAGTGGTTTCAGATTTGGTAAAGCCCGCTTCACTACATTTTCCCTTCTGCTACCTTCTTTTAAAAGTTTGCTTTTTCTGCCCTAACCATTTTGCTCCACTTCTATTAGACCTTGTATTTTACCTCCTTCATCTCTCCACTCCTTTCCAACTGTTGTGTGTCCCAACTTTTGCCCTAACTTTAATTCTCACATTCCTGTGTAGCTAGATCAACCTTATCCAGTTTTTTAGAGATGTTTATTTTCACTCCACGAACAAACCTCACAGATCAGAAACAAAAACAATAACGCTGCTATAGTTCTCAGTGCATTTTCTTCAACATGCACGTCATCCCATCAGGATGAACTGTAGCAGCATTATTGTTTTCGTTTCTGTTCTGTGAGGTTTGTTCATGGAGTGAAAATAAACATCTCTTGCTGATCTGCTGTGCCTGTCTTTTGAGTTTACCAGTGTGAGTTTGGGCACATTGACCACTTATTTTTACTTATCCAGTTTTTTCCTTTTCCTCATGCCCATGACTGTAATCTTGAACACTCCATTCCTAACACAATCCCACAACTTGTTTACTTCCTCAGTTTGCTCCCAGCCTTCTAACTCACCCTTGGCTCTCTACAATAGCACAGCATAACCCACCTTCATAAAATCCCACAACATTATTTTTGTATTTTTATAATTCTTCCCTTCTCTAAACCACACAATGAAGTGATTCCTTTTGGCTAACAATACCTTAACCTAGTCATCCTTGACCACCTCTGCACTGGTTAGTACCAAATCCAGATTGTTGTGCTTTATGGTACAGCCCTCCCCCAAACACCTCTACTTTTCTTTGTCCAAGGCCTCAGTCAATGCTTGCTTCAACAACCTTGGCTCGTCCAGTCTGGTCCAAGCAGATTCAAGTTCATCACCAGTATTTACATTCTTCCTCCTACCCCTCTCTTGTTTTCTCCCCTAGTTTATCATCCTTCTTTCTTGATTTGTCTGGGAAATGACACACACTGCATTCCTCCTTCCTTTCTCTACCTTAACTGTCAGAGCACTTAACCCAGCTTATGAACACACCTACTGCCTAGAAGCAGCCTGTGAGGAATCAACATATAAACCGGACCTTTCTGTAAAATAAAGGACATCCACAGGAAACACTGGAATGGGCAAACGATGGGGAAGATGGGGACAGACCTCCATGACTAGCTGGTCTGTAGGCAACTTGAATGTAGGTTGTGCCAAATTATGGAAAAGGAGGCATGCCTTAAAATTAGAGTTAAAATCATTGATGGCTTCAGGAGCACCAGTTTGGTTTACAACAAGATGTGGCATGGTTTTCTCATGGGGTGGGCACCCACAGTGTGATCAGTAAATATGATGTTTGTTCAGGAGTATGGATGGTGTTTCCTTCAGGGGAGGTTCTTCAGGTGAGATACTAGAGTTTAAGAATCTTTGGGCTGTTATGGACTGTTAGCGCAGAACTAAAGCAGGGGATGCTAAATGTGGTATGTTTATTTTCCACATATCCAAAATGATAGGGTACAGGTGGTAGAGAAATAAAGGCCTTCTTCAGGGTGTATATCATACTCTCAAAGTCTGAAATGTTCGAATCACATAACATCAAACATAAATGATCAAACCGCAAAAACTCAAAATTGAAAAAAAAATTTTTGAAGTGTAGATCAAAAACAAATTGCTCCATGCAGGGGGGGGCAAGACCCCCTGCACCCCCCACACCCCCTATCACTTAAATATACCAATTCCGAGATCGCACTTCAGTGCACTACAGTGTGGAAATGGAAGATTTCTGTTTCCTACACTGTAGCACAATCTCAGAGTTGGTATATTTAAGTAGCAAGGGGTGTGGAGGTGTAGGGGCTTGCCCCACTGCCTACACCCTTAATGTTTCATGTCCCCATTGGAAAATGCCATTCACATCATTTAAATATTTTTATGGTTCGATCACTTCAGTTCAATGTTAAGTGATTTGAACTTTTAAACATTCGATGATGTGATATAAGCCCCTTCTTTACACAGGACTTCTAGTATAGTATTTTGTGGAGATTGTAATAGTGATATATTCTAGCATTGGAGGAGGACAGTTGAGTCAAGAGACAGAAGCAATTTAATAAAAGTGGTACAAGCAGTCTTTGCTCAGACAGATTTTTCAGGGATGGACTCAAAATTACAAGTTTTACAAGAATGCCCAGCATACATGTCTTGATTATGTTTTCTGTATCATGATGATCTCAGTAAGTCATGTCTTAGGTTAGATCTTTCATCCCATTGTATGATGAAATGAATATTGGGAGACAGCTGTCAAATTTGTGGAGTTGGAGGTTGTCAGGGGGATTCTCCAGGGCCAGATCTTTGTACGTATGGCATAAGACATTAGTATGCAGACTGGCATATATATATATATATAAATACATATATATATATATATATATATATATATATATATATATATATATATATATATATATATATATATGTGTGTGTGTGTGTGTGTGTGTGCGCGCGTGTGTGGAAACACTTTGGAATCTCAAAATACTGAAATGTCGAATTTCAGTATCTTGAGACCAAAGTGTCAAATCTGCAGTTGGGCGAAACTGCAGAATATCGAACTCAGAAATTTTGAACTCGCAGTACTGAGTTAGGTAAGTGTGGTGTTTTTTAAGGGTTTTGGGGAGGGTTTGTGTGTTTGTGAGTCTGTCGCGGAGTGTTAGGGGTGGGTTAGGGTATGTAGGTAAGAGTTTGAGTGTGTCAGTGTTGAGAGCAGTGGTGTTTGTATCTGTGTGATGTGTTTTTGTGTGAGGGGGGTGTGGAATGTATGGTGGTGGGTTTTGTGTCTGTTGGTGTTTAGTGCGACCTCGGAGTTAGTACATATAAGTAAGGGGGGGTGTGCAGGGGGGCTTTCCCCCTGCTTATTTGTATGTGTCCTATAACATTTGCGGTTTTGGGTTTCACAGTTTTGTTTTTCCAGCTTTATAGTCTCAACATACTGAAATTCGATATTTCAGCATTTCAAGATTATAAAGTGAATCCACAGACACACACACACACACACACACACACACACACACACATATATATATATATATATATATATATATATATATATATATATACGCATACACACACAAACATGTATATGACACACAGGGTGCTGACTGGAATATTTTCAGGTTATATTAACCAAAACAAATTTTATATGACAAGAACCCAAGTTTGCCAAAAAATGTGTTACTGTAATTGTATTAAGTAGATGTTTTTATGAAGCTACTTTTCTTCCCTTTCTTAGGATAGATACTTGTGACTATACAAAGACACAGGAGGAATTAGAGAAGGAAATACACAACAGGGCCTCATGGCTCTTCTGGCATTAAAAGTATAGAAATGGTATGAAAAATAAAATCGAAAGATTTTGGAGAGATGTACTCTACAGTGTGGGAGAGGGATTGGAATGACCCTGGAACAGATTTTGAATATTTGTACTAAATGCATGAGAGAAACACAATGCATTAGACCTCTGTATGACAGAATCACAATGCATTACACTTGTGTATAACTCTATTCAAGATAACCTTTTAGCACCTCTGTTTAGATGTTCCTAAAAAGATCAAATATTTCACCTAGAAAGGTTTATTTTCCAACAAGTAAAGTTAACAAAATATTTTGGAAATGATTAATTTAACACAAATCTATCAAAAGTGATTTTTACACTATTTTCTTCTGAATTTCCTCAATATAATTTGGAGATGATATCATCACTTAGAGAAAAATGTCTTCTAAAGCTTATAGTCAGATTTTTGCATTTCAAAAGACAACTGAAGCAAGAGATTATCTTCTATTCAGGAGCTTTCCTTAAAAATCTGAGCATTTTTAATTTAAAATGGACTTCAACAAGACAATTATAGCAAAAAATGATTTACTGGAGTCTATGATGCAGCAGGAGTGTTCTCAATTAAGAGATATTTAGATCTCATTAAAAGACGCAAAGAAGTCAAACAATTCTTATTAAATCAAAGTTACTTGTTAGGAAATAAATTAGCCTTGAAAAATAGAATCAGAAGAAAGAAAACAGATCTTTTTGGGATACCTTGGATTCCAAAACTTGTATATCTATAAGAAGGGCTATCATTTCGTAGGAGAGAAACCAGCAAAGCCTTTCATTTCTGGATAAAATATAGTTTTGAAATCTCTCTAGTCAAATGGTCCCATCAATAATAGAAATGGAATTGTTAAATTTGACATTGACTATTTCACAAAAACTAAGGAAATGAGAAACATTTATTGGCTTTTCATAAAGGCCTTTAAACAGCATAATATGAAGGTACATTTTGTGTATCCTGATCAAAATAAAGTAGAAGTTATGTTCTTTGTGCAGCCCAATAACATTTTGCCTAATATGGACACTTCAGACTGGAAATATTCATTACTGGGAAAGCAGTGACGGAAAGATAATGAGAAGAGAGAAAGAGAACCAAAAACTCTAAGGTTAATTCCTTTTCATTAGAAAAAGATCAATAACTTGTGAAGTTTGCATATTTAAACATGTGATTAATGGTTGGCTTATAATACCTTGCCTTAGGCCACTTATTTATTGTTGTCTCACAATTAAACTTATAGTGATAACTCAGAAAGAAAAGATGCAATATAAAAGCCAGTCTTTTTAAATATTTGTTAAACCACTAGTCACAATGCACCTAGTTATGCGTAAATTGTAACCATTAAGGTTTACATTTAACAATAGTTGGGTGTAGAGAAGTAAATTTTTAATTTAAGTTTATTTACTCTTTTTTGCCGATTTTAATGTATTATATAAATATTCAGTAGCTCATTATAATGATTAGAAATATTCATCTGGGTATGACAGAGATCAGTTTTTGTTTGGCTTTAGTTAATACAATGGAATGCTAACTGTCTTGCTTGGCCTCTTCTGGGATCTCAGGTATGTTTCCATGAAACCAGGCAAAGGAGATCAAAAAGCGAACAACAGGAACTCAAACAAAACCAAATAATCACTCAGGAGAAGCCAAATAAGGGATCAAGACCAAAGGAACAGTCGAAAAATAATCCAAATCGTTTTATTCGTAAAAACAGTCAGGAACACTTGAATGTTGTATACCAATAATGCGTTTTTGAACGTCTTCATCAGAAGCCAAAAGGCGTGTCATTTTAACAAAATCTCTTATATAGGCACATAATCAATCAATTAAAAAAACATTAAATCATTGAATAATTCAATTAAATAATTACATCAACCTAACTGTTCATATTGCCCCAATGCCCAAATACAAAAAGCAAGTAAATAACTATTTGTATAAAAAATAAAACATGAAAAACACATTAAAATTCCTGTGCACATTCTCATGATATGATGTTATAAAATTTGTGTTAAAATTTGTACAAAAGATATAATGAATAGTTTGTGCTAAACAAAACCAGTAATTCTACTAAGATAAAGAAATATATGAATGTGCCAGATGCAGGGTGGTATCCAACGAAACGGAGCCTTGATAATAAAAAATATTTACTAAGTCCAAAAAGCAGTGAAATAAACCACAAGACGTAGTACAAATCCAAGTAAAACCACGATAAGCAAAATAAAAAGTTAAGTGCTTTCATCAATACTTAGGCTTCTTCAGAACAATAAAATGCTGGCTGGTAACTCTTTAAATACACACCTAACCAATTAGCTTATTGTTGAACTCACATCACTTCCTTTCAATTAAAAGACCATCACAGGAAATACAGAATAGTAATAGTTCCCACACTAGTTACATGGACATACAAACATAGAATATCAAGTAACCAAGTGTTGAATACAATAGTCCTATATACAAAATAGAATAAAACAAAATAGTAGTACCAGTATGGATAATTCATAACACGAAAAACCGTTTAAGTTTCAAAAGTGATGCAATAGAAATTCTGTCATTAAGACCTGGAGGGGAGTACGCATTCAGTCTGATCTGCCACTTTAACTCAATGAACTTCAAATATTCCTCAACAGGTCCACCCCTTTCCCCCAAATCAACTTGTTCAAGAATGAAAAAACTAAAATTGTGGTTGATCTGATTACTAATGTGCCTAAATAAGGCATTGTTCATGTTTTTCTGCTCGATGTCATAAAGATGTTGATAAACTCTAAGTCTAAAAGCATTTTTTGTTTTCCCCACGTAATAACCTTGACAGTTTTTGCATACCACAATATAAACACCCCCCTTAGTGTAACAAAACATTTTCTTTTTGTTAGTAATGTATCCAACATTTTTGAGTTTAAATTTGTCCATATCCATCATGAAAGGGCACTGAGGGCATCTACCACATTTGTAAGTGCCACCTATAGTCAAATTAGGTTTACCTTTTTCAAGTAGTCCTTTTAGTGATGTACTCTTTCTGTAGACTATATTGGGTCTATTGCCTACCTTTTCCAAGACCCCGATGTCGTTGTCAAAGACTTTCCAGTATTTATGTATTATGTGTTTGATATCTTTGAAGTCTAAAGAGTATGTAAGTGTTAATGCATGTGTAAAATTAACATTGTTATGCCTCTCATTGTTATGATGGTCATCCCTGTTACCCAATAGGGCTCTGAAATGTCCACTAGTCCTCTTGTTTTTGACTTCCTGTATGATGTTTGACAAGAAGGGCTCCGGATAACCTCTTCTCTGAAACATATTGAACAAAGTGTCGCATTCCTTAGTAAAGTCATGTATATCAGACACTATCCTGGCCAGTCTAACACATTGGCCCTTGACCAGGGCCTTTTTCTGATGCAAAGGATGTGCACTGGTGAAGTGTAGTAGTGTGTTAGAGTAAGTTGGTTTCCTATATAGTTGTGAGATAAAACAGTTGTTAACATAGTCTTTTTTATAGTGATATCTAAATAATGAATGTAATCAAGATCCTTGACCATAGTGAATCTCAGAAAACTAGTAGTATTGTTGATGTATGAGAAAAACCTATTCAGGTCTTGTTCTGACTGGTTCCAAAACAGGACAATATCATCAAGGTATCACCCATACAATACCCATGAAGTCCTGAATTCAGAATTAAATATATATTGGTCTTCCCAATGTGCTAAGACAATGTTGGCGAAGACTGGTGCACAGCATGCACCCATGGCAACTCCATGCCTTTGCTTGAATAAATGGCCTTCAAAGGTGATGAAATTGTTGTCCAAAATAATCTCCATACAAGTACGAATGGTCAGGATGGTGTCATGATTCAAGGATGAATTACTACATAGAAACTCGTAAAACCAGTCTAGACCTAATTCATGTGGTATAACTGAAAAAAGGTCACAGACATCAATGGTCACCAGGATGAGGCTACTATCATACATGCTCTGATTAACTTTACTAAGAAAGTCCCATGAGTCCTTAATTATGGTATTCTGATTTTCAAGAACCCCTTTTATCAAACTATCAACATATTTTGCTATACTAAATGTTTTGGAGGCCTTAGCATCTACAATAGGTCTTAAAGGTGGATTATGTATTGATTTGTGAATTTTTGGCATTCCAAATATAGTGGGAATTCTAGGGTGCTTAGTTACAAGGTAGTTATGTATGTCTAGTGTGATTTGTCCATTCAGTAAGAGTTGCTCCAATTCTAGGTCAATGTTACGATATGCTATGTTTAGTTCATTACGTGAGATCTCAGTGTAAACTTCACTTTATAGTAAATTGAACATTCTATTATTATAATCATCAATGTTCATGATGATCAAACCACCACCCTTGTCCAGTTTCATGAATCTTGTATTGGTTTGATGTAAAATTTCACTCAAAATGACCTTCTCCTCTACATCTAAATTATCTATGGATGAGTCATTGTACCTGTTGCCCAATAATATTCTAATGTCAGATTCACATAAACCCTCGAATATTTGTACCAGGGGATGGTTAGGAGGTTGGAAGGTACTAGGTCTCCTACGATTTGGACAATGTGGAGAATTACTGTCATGGTAAAATAATGCTAGGTTTAGTTTCCTTGTAAACAGTTTTAACTGCAAAATAGAATCTACAACATTGCCCTTACTAGTAGGGACAAAGTTCATACCTTTAGATAAAAGATCAGTCCGCTCCCTAGTGACAGTGAGTTCGCTGTAATTATAAATACTGAAGTCACCCAAACTATTAGTCACAATTGAACAGGTCTCGTTCTCCATGTGTAGTGGGCTGTTTATCTCCGGAAAGTGTGCCATCCCCCCTCCCCCTCCATGATGCAGACCAAGGACTGTAATAGTTCGACCTCGTCTGTCTTTGGTTGATCAACCTCTCCGATCTCCTGAGGGGGGCTTGATCTAAAGGGACTTCTTCTCCAACCTTGTCCTCATCTTGTGTCTCACAAACTTGCCCTGACATATGAGTATTTTGGTAGACATTAGTTTGACTAAATTGTCCTCTAGGAGGGTCTGGGTAAGCCGTCCCCTCCTCATACTCCATTTTGTCCCTAAATGACTTCTTCCCGTTTAGGTCACTAAGCTCGTTGTGAACAGTATCAAACACAGCATTAAAAACATTTTTCTTGGATTCAAACAGTAAATCATTTTTTATATTAACATCTACTTTATTAATTTCTCTTAACAATAAAGCCATTTTCTTATTGTTATCAACAATAAGGATATGTAACAGTTCGCAGCCTTGTCTATTAAAAAATTCCAAAAGTTCTTTGTGAAGATGTGAATCCTTTTCCAGCCCAGTTGGGTATTTCCACATTCGTAGTCCCTTAGGGACTTGCTCCCTTTTGATACATTCAGTTAGGTACTCGTTCTCTAACTGTATTTTCTTAAATTTGAATAGTACGGTTTTAAACATGTGGATTTGTTGGTCTAATGTGCCCAAGTCAGATTTTGAGTTCTCGTTCTTACAATTTAAGCCAAAATCAGTTTTTAACCAGTGTTCTATAGAAATATTGACATAGTCCGCCTCTCGGGATTCATGAATATTCATACCTTGAGTGCCAGAACCACCAGTGGTAGCGGAGTGCGTCACTTCCTTACCTCCATTGCCATGGCAATTATTTCCTTGTCCCGGGGAAATTGAAAAACAAATACTGGTTTGTGAAGTGTCCAAAGTCCTATTTTTCAAGTCAGCATTGTCCCTGATAATATTATCAACCTTAGCTGATAATTCAGCAACAGTCTTAGTAAGAAGCATCACGGATGTCAGGACGCTCTGTAAATCGGCACCATCGATGCCGGTAACCTGGCCGCTTGCATCCATGGAATAGACAAACAAACTCAGTAAAAGTAGGACAGAAAAACCAAAGAATATGCCAATGCCAGGCAATATCCAACAAAATGGAGCCTTGATAATAAAAAAAATTTACTAAGTCCAAAAAGCAGTGAAATAAACCACAAGACGTAGTACAAATCCAAGTAAAACCACGATAAGCAAAACAAAAAGTTAAACGCTTTCGTCAATACTTAGACTTCTTCAGAACAATAAAATGCTGGCTGGTAACTCTTTAAATACACACCTAACCAATTAGCTTATTGTTGAACAAACATCGCTTCCTTTCAATTAAAAGACCATCACAGGAAATACAGAATAGTAATAGTTCCCACATGAGTTATGAATTATCCATACTGGTACTACTATTTTGTTTTATTCTATTTTGTATTTAGGACTATTGTATTCAACACTTGGTTAGTTGATATTCTATGTTAGTATGTCCATGTAACTAGTGTTCATAAATTCTAGATTTTAGCTTCCTCTCTGTCTTCTCCACATAGAAGGAATGACAGAAATGACAAGTAGTTATGTAAACAACACCATTAGTATTACAATTGGAATATTTAATACTTGTAATCTGCCTGTTTCGGCTGGGAATATCAATACTAGTACTATTCATAATGTGCTGGCATTGAGAACAAGAGCCGCACTTGAAGGTTCCCACTCTACCAGTTCTGTTTTTAAGGCTGGAACTTCCACCAAACTCAAATAGTTTCTTAAAATTCAAGTCTTTTCGATATATAAATTTTAAAGGCTGCCTGTGTATATAATCCAAATCTGTAATTTGTTTAAATCTATCCCATTCTCTAACAACAGTCTGTTTAATAACATCCGAATCACCTGTGTAATCCATAATGTATGCTTGTTCCCAACAATTTGTAATATTCTTGTTAGTAATGAGATTAAAATTAACAGAGTCTTCTTGACCCAAAATAGGTGCAAACCTCCCCTTTCTTCCTTCCAATACCTCTTGAAAAATCTCACAAACTAGTTTTTCTGGGTACCCCCTCTCCCTGAACATATCCATAACAAAACCACTGTCTTTTAGAAAATCTGTTTCATCTGATATCATACGACTAGACCTAACTAGTTGTCCTTTAATAGGTTCTTCTTTTGGAAAAAGGGGTGACCACTAGTAAAATGGAGGTAAGAATTTGAAAAGGTTTTTTTCCGGTGTATTTTAGAAGTAAAAGTATTGTTAGACTTAGTCAATGAGATGTCCAAGTAAATACAGTCTTGACTGTTGAGGTTATAGGTAAAATCCAAAAAATTGGTTGTACTTTTAAGGTAAGCCAAAAATTCAAAAAATCTTTCCTGGGAATCTGTCCAAAAAATAAAAATGTCGTCCAGAGAACATTTGTAAAAAACCCAACAACTAGCATATTCACATTTATTAACAAATAAGTTCTCCCACCATGAAAGAACAATGTTGGCATATGTGGAGGCACAATTCACCCCCATAGCTACACCTCTTTCCTGTTTAAAAAACTCCCCTTCAAAATACATAAAATTGTTTATAAGAATGACCTCCATAAGCAAAAGACAGGTCCTGAAATCATCTGAGGAAAAAGCACCGCTCTCCCTCATACTATCTTCCAACCATGAAAGACCAGTGTCATGGGGATTTGATCAAAATAGGTCAACAATGTCAAGGGTCACAAAAATAATGTCAGGGGAATAAAAATTTGTTTTAACCTGCCTCAAAAAATCCCATGAATCTTTTAAAACTGTTTCCCCCTTATTAGCCAAATCCTTCAATTTTACATCTATATATTTGGCTAATGGGGTGGTAATAGATCCCTCCAAAGAAACAATAAGTCATAGTGGGTGATCACCTGGGTCTTTGTGAACCTTCAGAATGCCAAAAAAAGAAGGTACCCTAGGATTTTTGTTGTGCAAGAAATTAAATGTATCAATATCTATGGAACCTTCAAACAATAAATCATTGATTAGAATGTTAATTTTAGACTTGGCAATATTGACCTCATTAATGCAGGCTCTAGAATACTTAGAAGCATCATGTAATGAATCTTTCATCTTAGATTCATAAAGAATAGTATCCATAAGAACCGTTCCACCCCCTTTGTCCGGTTGCATAATTCTTATCGATTTGTTGTTTTTTAAAACATTCAATAAATATTTCTCATTTTTAGATAAGTTAGAAAACACCCTATGCTTATTAATGGTGTTTCTAATCTCTCTTTCCAACAACTTTTCGAGATTTTTAAGCTGCGGATATAGGGGGGGATTTATGATACTTTTTTTCTTAAACAAAGGGGGTTCACACACGTTGGGATTTAAATTGTTAAACATTACAGACAAATTTTGTTTCCTTAAAAAAAGTTTTAAATCTACAATAGCTCTTGGAATACTAACTTTCCTAGTGGGAATAAATTTAAAACCCTTGGAAAATAACGTAAAATGGTCCAAGTGAATATCCAAGGTACTATAATTAAAAATGTTGTAGTTGTTAAACTCAAAAATATGTCCTTGTTGCGTAATACTAGTGATGGGTGATAAAAAATTCACCTCCTCATGTTCACCCTGTGGTTGTGGTAGTTGTAATACACAGGGTTCTGATTCCGTATCCTGTCCGACCTCCGAAGGGGAGGTGAGTAATCTAAAGGGACATCTCGATTGTTAATTTGATCAACATCTTGTGAGACTTCCAAATTAACCTGTTGTTCCACAATTGATGTATTATGCCTACCACCGTTCCATCGACTACTATAGGCGTTAAAGGGCCTGGGTTTGGGGATAAGCTGTCCCTTCCTGGTATTTCCTAATATCTCTTTCTAATTTTCCTACTTTTCTCTTCATGTTAAGAGTGCATTCCTTGTCAATCTGTGTAAAAATATTATAATATAAAGCTTTCTCTGATTCAACTGTAAACATTAGATCATTGATGATACATGTATTGATGGAATTCATTTTGTCTAAAAGAGAAGTTCTAACCCTTTCATTCTCCACCAAAATGGCTTTCACCACCTGCAAGCCGCATTTGTCGAAGATCTGAATCAGATCTGTATGAAAAACTGAACCTTCCTCCACCTTATTGGGAAATTTGCAGACCCGCAGACCCTTGGGAACTATATTTTTATTTAAACATTCCTTTAAAAAGGTAGAATCACAGCCTAAGTGTTTGTACTTATCCATGTAAAAAAATAAAGAGTCAAGGTTCTCCCTATAAGTGGTAATAACAGCTTCTGAATTATTGGTAGCTGCTTCAGAAAGATTTAAACAATATTTCCTATCAAGGAAAGTGTTGTAATCAACAACGTTTATGTATTTGGAAAAGTCACCTTGATTCCGATGTATACGTTGTTCTTTAGGGGCTGAATGTTGTCCAGTTTGTATTTCACCCACATCGGCCCTGTTGGAACGCAAAAGATTGGGGAAAACATCAAAGTCATTGTCAGTTTGATCCGAAACAGCATTAGAAACATCCCGTTCATTGTTCCGGTTAGTGAGACTGCTAGAAGAAGCGTTGCACTGTGTTAAAGTGGTCACAGGTAAAACAGCTCGACCAGAAACAAGTGAAACTATAGAATGGCATGCAGGAGTCAAAAGATCCACCAGCTGAGACAGCTAGCCAATCACCTTCCTCAGTTCTCCTTTCTCACAGTTAGATGTATCGCTGTCGGTCTCTACCCCTGGCAACTCCGCCATCTCAAATAAAACCAAAAACCAGGCAAAGGAGATGAAAAAGCAAACAACAGGAACTCATACAAAACCAAAGAATCGCTCAGGAGAAGCCAAATAAGGGATCAAAACGAAAGGAACAATCGAAAAATAATCCAAATCGTTTTATTCGTAAAAACAGCCAGGAACACTTGAACGCTGTATACCAATAATGCATTTTCGAACGTCTTCATCAGAAGCCAAAAGGCGTGTCATTTTAACAAAATCTCTTATATAAGCACATAATCAATCAATTAAAAACATTAAATCATTGAATAATTCAATTAAATAATTACATCAACCTAACTGTTCATATTACCCCAATGCCTAAATACAAAAAGAAAGTAAATAACTATTTGTATAAAAAAATAAAAAATGAAAAACACATTAAAATTCCTGTGCACATTCTCATGATATGATGTTATAAAATTTGTAAAAAAAGATATAATGAATAGTTTGTGTTAAACCAAACCAGTAATTCTACTGAGATAAATATATGACTGTATATTACTTGGTGGCATACTGCCATCTACTGGAAAATGTTGAAATTGTAATAACATAAATTTATAACTTTGCAGCTCTTAATTTAAGCACAGGGAGAAGGGAAACCATATCATTCAAACCAGGGCTTTTATTAGCCTCCAAAATAATCTGCCAATAAAGTTCCCTGTATTCTAACTTTGTTTCCCACATTCCACCCCTAACTTCTTTGGGAACAACTTCAAGAACAAAAAAATTGAGAAAAGCCTGCTGACAAATTTGTGTATGAAGAAACAATGCATTATTTGCATTTTGTTTTTTAATTTCGTAATGATGTTCATAAATTCTAGATTTTAGCTTCCTCTCTGTCTTCCCCACATAGAAGGAATGCCAGAAATGACAAGTAGCTATGTAAACAACGTCATTAGTATTACAAATGGAATATTTAATACTTGTAATCTGCCTGTTTCGGCTGGGAATATCAATACTAGTACTATTCATAATGTGCTGGCATTGAGAACAAGAGCCACACTTGAAGGTTCCCACTCTACCAGTTCTGTTTTTAAGGCTGGAACTTCCACCAAACTCAAATAGTTTCTTAAAAATTTATATATAGAAAAGACTTGAAAGGCTGCCTGTGTATATAATCCAAATCTGTAATTTGTTTAAATCTATCCCATTCTCTAATAACAGTCTGTTTAATAACACCTGAATCACCTGTGTAATCCATAATGTATGCTTGTTCCCAACAATTTGTAATATTCTTGTGAGTAATGGGATTAAAATTAACAGAGTCTTCTTGACCCAAAATAGGTGCAAACCTCCCCTTTCTTCCTTCCAATACCTCTTGAAAAATCTCACAAACTAGTTTTTCTGGGTACCCCCTCTCCCT
The DNA here is from genome assembly GCF_019279795.1 of Protopterus annectens. Taxonomy (NCBI): domain Eukaryota; kingdom Metazoa; phylum Chordata; order Ceratodontiformes; family Protopteridae; genus Protopterus; species Protopterus annectens. Next base: position 1,208,307,996 of record NC_056741.1, read on the forward strand.
GAACATATCCATAACAAAACCACTGTCTTTTAGAAAATCTGTTTCATCTGATATCATACTAGACCTAACTAGTTGTCCTTTAAGTAGGTTCTTCTTTTGGAAAAAGGGGTGACCACTAGTAAAATGGAGGTAAGAATTTGAAAAGGTTTTTTTCCGGTGTATTTTAGAAGTAAAAGTATTGTTAGACTTAGTCAATGAGATATCCAAGTAAATACAGTCTTGACTGTTTAGGTTATAGATAAAATCCAAAAAATTGGTTGTATCTTTAAGGTTAAGCCAAAAATTCAAAAAATCTTTCCTGGGAATCTGTCCAAAAAATACAAATGTCGTCCAGAAAACGTTTGTAAAAAAACCCATCAACTAGCATATTCACAATTATTAACAAATAAGTTCTCCCACCATGAAAGAACAATGTTGGCGTATGTGGGGACACATTTTGCCCCCATAGCTACACCTCTTTCCTGTTTAAAAAACTTCCCTTCAAAATACATAAAACTGTTTTTAAGAATGACCTCCATAAGCAAAAGACAGGTCCTGAAATCATCTGAGGAAAAAGCACCGCTCTCCCTCATACTATCTTCCAACCATGAAAGACCAGTGTTATGGGGAATTGATCCAAATAGGTCAACAATGTCAAGGGTCACAAAAATAATGTCAGGGGGAATACAAATTTGTTTTAACCTGCCTCAAAAAATCCTATGAATCTTTTAAAACCGTTTCCCCCTTATTGGCCAAATCCTTCAATTTTACATCTATATATTTGGCTAATGGGGTGGTAATAGATCCCTCCGAAGAAACAATAAGTTGCAGTGGGGGATCACTAGGGTCTTTGTGAACCTTCGGAATGCCAAAAACAGAAGGTACCCTAGGATTTTTGTTGTGCAAGAAATTAAATGTATCAATATCTATGGAACCTTCAAACAATAAATCATTGATTAGAATGTTAATTTTAGACTTGGCAATATTGACCTCATTAATGGAGGCTCTAGAATACTTAAAAGTATCATGTAAGGAATCTTTCATCTAACAAGAATATTACAAATTGTTGGGAACAAGCATACATTATGGATTACATGGGTGATTTGGGTGTTATTAAACAGACTGTTATTAGAGAATGGGATAGATTTAAACAAATTACAGATTTGGATTATATACACAGGCAGCCTTTAACATTTATATATAGAAAAGACTTGAATTTTAAGAAACTATTTGAGTCTGGTGGAAGTTCCAGCCTTAAAAACAGAACTGGTAGAGTGGGAACCTTCAAGTGCAGCTCTTGTTCTCAATGCCAGCACATTATGAATAGTACTAGTATTGATATTCCCAGCCGAAACAGGCAGATTACAAGTATTAAATATTTCAATTGTAATACTGATGGTGTTGTTTGCATAGCTACTTGTCATTTCTGTCATTCCTTCTATGTGGAGAAGACAGAGAGGAAGCTAAAATCTAGAATTTGTGAACATCATTACGAAATTAAAAAACAAAATACAAATAATGCATTGTTTCATCATACACAAATTTGTCAGCAGGCATCTTTTAATTTTTTTGTTCTTGAAGTTGTTCCCAAAGAAGTTAGGGGTGGAATGTGGGAAACAAAGTTAGAATACAGGGAACTTTATTGGCAGATTATTTTGGAAGCTAATAAAAGCCCTGGTTTGAATGACATGGTTTCCCTTCTCCCTGTGCTTAAATTAAGAGCTGCAAAGTTATAAATTTATGTTATTACAATTTCAACATTTTCCAGTAGATGGCAGTATGCCACCAATAATATACATTCATATAATTCTTTATCTCAGTAGAATTACTGGTTTGGTTTAACACAAACTATTGATTATATCTTTTGTACAAATTTTAACACAAATTTTATAACATCATATCATGAGAATGTGCACAGGAATTTTAATGTGTTTTTCATGTTTTATTTTTTATACAAATAGTTATTTACTTGCTTTTTGTATATGGGCATTGGGGCAATATGAACAGTTAGGTTGATGTAATTATTTAATTGAATTATTCAATGATTTAATGTTTTTAATTGATTGATTATGTGCCTATATAAGAGATTTTGTTAAAATGACATGCCTTTTGGCTTCTGATGAAGATGTTTGAAAACGCATTATTGGTATACAGTGTTCAAGTGTTCCTGGCTATTTTTACGAATAAAACGATTTGGATTATTTTTTGACTGTTCCTTTTGTCTTGATCCCTTATTTGGCTTCTCCTGAGCGATTCTTTGGTTTTGTTTATGTTTCCATGAAAACAGGTTGACTGATGGTTACTGGTTTGGGAGAAATGAATAACAGACATGCGGTATATTCTGTAAAGTGGTTTATAAGCATATTCTTATTGCCTGCTGTTAATTTTTCTGTACTGGCTATATAAACTGATTGCTCTTTGTAATACTTGAGCTCCTTATAATAATTGAGCTGAGACTGAGAAGCCCATTATTCTTGGCTTTGCATTGCTCCCCTACCCTACCCCCAGTTCCTACCTATCCTTTTATACTCTACCATTATACTTTCCACATACCCCTTTCACCTGTGACATGCATTCCCTAACCCTCCCCAAACAACTTTACTACTATCATGCAAATACTCCTGTTTCTATTTTCCTATTTCCTAACTTCCTCCTAAGAAACAGCTTTTCTCCCTACCATACCTCTTTGCACTATATCCATTCCTACTCAAACCCCTTCCCAAGAGTATCTATTATTTTATATTTCAACTTCTACTTTTCTCAAATAACCCATCACTGCTTTCTATCTTACTACAGCCTCATAGTCTATCTTTTCTAACCCCTCTATTTCTTATATGTCAGAAACATAAGAAAAGATAGTAAAACAACTTAACTCTCTTCCTTCACAAAAACATTTATTTTCTATATACCATCTACCAGCTTTCTGACTCAACCAGTAAATATTCTACAGCCCTGTAACTTATTACTTCCTTCTTGATTCAAATCCCCCAATACCTGCCATCAGTAAATGGCAGTTCCTGTTAACTAGTCATGCTACTCCTCAGCTTATCTTCTATTCCTTTCCTCCTACTGAGTCATCTTCCATTCTACCATGACTCAATAATAGCTTTCAACATCTCACCAACTCTGTCCCAACCACCAATCCATACTTTCTCCCTAAACTCTCCACACATCACACCTTCCCTTTACCCCAAATATAGACTATGTTTGATTTGAGTTGAACTGGAGTTAAGCAGAAAAATATTCTCCAAAAAACAAGAATCAAGAATGCCCTACTATACTACAATCCTCCAAGGAGGAGACATTTACCCTAATCCTGTTCCCACCTATCACAACCCTTACACACACTATACAGTTATTACAGATGATGGGGTTAGAATAAAGAGGAAAGATGGTTACATTGCTTTAATATTCCCAACAACTATTACATTTTCTCCTACAACAAACCAAAAACAAAATTCAATTCAGCAGAGTTTCTTATAACGTTACAGAAAATAAAACAAATAGTAATTACTGTCCTTTACATCCCTCCTGACAACAATACAGCTATACTAGCAGACATCGTACACTGGATAGCTATAACAATTCCATGATAAAAACTACTACTGCTAGGTGATGTCAATATCAATTGTTTGGACATAACTCTGACTCTCCTATATCCAACATGAACGTATACAATTTCACACAGCAAACCCATTCTCCAATAGGATATTAATATACAGATAAAAGCCCAGTGAAAACAAGTCCACCACTTCATGGAAGCATATTAAGCTGCCATGAGGCTCGGACAGAAAAACATGGCTAATATTGTTTATACCCAATAAATCTGACTTCAATGTTTGGCAAGCATAAAATTTAAAAACAAATAAAAATTAAAAAAAAGTAATGTGTGTTAGACGGAGAGTGAGTAAGAGAGGGACAAAGACAACACATACCCCTTAACTTCTTTTAAATCACAGCATATTGTCTAAACATTATGTATGCAACTCTAGTGTTTGTCACTGACTGACTGTAATCCTCAGTAGTGAGTTACCAGAAAATCAAACATTCTATAAGGGATAGGCCAATTTTCTAGTTAATAATTAAACTGCATTTGACTTAAATATTTTTTTGATAAGTTAATACTAAGCACTGCATTCAAAAAAAAGTTTAGTTTGTCTGTCTGCTGGAATGTATTTTTTATCCAGAAAAAAATATAGCTTGCTGACTGGAAAATGTTGAAGTATTGCACAAGGTACAGCACAGAAGATTCTGTCTATTACTTGTTGAGTTGCAACTCAGCATAACCATATTGTGGAGTACAATTAGTGAGAAATGCAACAAAAAGAAAAATTAAATCTCCCTCTCTATAGACTTCCAGACCAAGGACGATCAGAATGTTTTCTGCAGCCATGTTTGTAACCTCAAAAGCAATACCCAATATTGCTCTGAATTAATTGTAAATAGCACCACCTATATCTACCAAGACAGAAGATAAAGCAAATCTGATGGCCAACAAATTTAGTTCTAATTTTACATCCCACCCTTCAGGAAGTACCCACAAATATACTGCCCTCAACTATCACTAGGAAACAGGTCCTCAAGGTATTCACCAAGGCCAAGACCACTGCATTAGTGGACCCAGATAATATCTAAGGATGCCTCCTTAACAGCATGAAACATGAACTACTGGGCTCACTAGAAACACTTTTTAGCCACATCCTCCAAATAGGTTTCTTGCTAAATTAATAGAGGGCTGCAATGGTTATCTTCCTGCACAAGGGCAGGCCATTCTTGGATTCACGGAACTATCAATGCATAAGCTGGATAGTCCAATATGTAAAACTTTAGAAAGAATAATCTTGAATATGTTAAAGAATTCATAGGAAACCTTCAAAACTTTGATTCAACTCAGTTCAGGTTCATCAACATTAGGTCATGCCTACTCAACCTGGTGGATTTCTTTGAGGTCACAACATCAATGGATAAGGGCAAATGATACATGTTACTTACCTCAACCTGTCCAAGGTATTTGACACAATACCCCACTTAGTAATTGTAGCAAGCTCACTAAATTAGGCATAAACTCCAACATAATGCAGTAGATAGCCAGCTCTCTCACAGATAAGACCCAAGAAGTTAGAAAAAGGGAGTCTACCTCCACAAAAAGGCCAGTCCATAGTAGAGTGCCTCAGGGCTCAGTTCTGATGCTGCAAATTAGGTGCAGTCACAGATCCCCCCCCCCCCTCCGACACAAATACCCTCCAAGAAGGCTTGACATAGACTAATAGCTGATGCCAGAGTCATGGTCTAAAATTCAATGCCAAGAAGTCCATAATAGTAGCTTTCAGAAAGACGGCCACCTCTGTAAATTACTTCATTGATAATATACCCCTGATAAGTAGACCAAGTAGTCAGGCATTTGGGAACACATGTAAACAGTGACTTGTCCTTTGACTATCATGTGTCTACTATACAGAGGAAATCATTCTATGTTGCATAATTTATAAGCAAACGTATAGCATCTGGGTCCAAAGACTTCATTGTTCAATTCCACTCTGCCCTCATAAGGTTCACTTACAGAGAAGTCTGCAATGCTTTTTCAATGTTTCAACTGCATCAGGAGCTACCCAAGCAAAGAGAAGAACATTTTATTGATTAACTGCACTTGCACTGGCTTTATACAGTGATCACTACTGTTTTTTTTTTTTTTGTGCATTTTTAAAGAATTTATTTAATTTTGTGTCAAAAATAGTAATTTCTCTATTTTTGGCTTTTCTAATCTGTGTGCTTCCAAATCTCTTTGCAGTAGGGCAAATTAGCCAGGGATTTAGTTATTTGGCAGTTGCTTGTTGTTTAATCTGCTCTTGAGAGCTGCTTTTGCTGTGCTTTTACATTAAGAAATCCCAGGTTCAGACATTTCATGGCAGAATATGTTTATCTGGTCTGTCTGGGTTGGGAAGCACTGCATGAAACTGAAAGTGTGGTTATTTATTGGTTAAATGGCATAGGAGTCAGTTTTCAAGTTTTTTCCTCTGTGCGGCACTGCCTATCGGGCCATGGCAGTTGGTACCCTGTATAGTAACAAATTCATAGACAGGAAAATTTACCTATAAAGGTTAGGATTAGATTTGAAACCTGTTAAACAGTGTGGCATTGTGCTGAAATAGGCTTAGATCAGCTAGCCTTTACATCGAATAGCACTACCATAGCATAGCAGTATACAACATCCTGCCCTTTAACCCCAGAAAAAAAAAACAATCTTTAATCCTGAACAGCCAATCATATTACAAGACCAGAGAACATGGATATGCAATTTCCAAATGTCTGTGTGGCCAAATTTATAGATTTGGGCAACCTAAGGCAATGTAGCAGTTGTCTCATGTTCTCAGACAACCAGTTAATCATTAAAGAAAATAATACGGTATGCGAGAGATTTAAATACATAACTTCCTTGGAGGCAAAAATCTCATAAAAATGAGGTTGTCAAGCATACCCACATCACATCCCTCACAAATATCGTTCACCAGACACACACACACACACACACACACACACACACACACACACACACACACACACACACACACACACACATTGTTTTATACTGTGGTGATTAAAAGAAACCTTCCAAATCTCAAGACCTCTAAAGACACCTAATGGTAACACTGCAGGTCAGCAATCACTAAAAGCACACACCAAAAGCAACACCGAACATCTCACATAAGCCTACACCTAATGGTCCCCGGGTGCAAAACCCATAAGGCAAGCATGCACTTTACTAATACTCTTGTCACTGGGGACTGCATTGTGCAACACACAGATGCCCCACTCACCAGGTTGGACAAGAAGATGACAGTTAGTTGCCTATCTGGGTACAGGATCTGCAATATCATGCACACACTCAAGTTACAGCACCCAGGTATCAATATGACTTCATCATAGTCTATGTGGGTGTAAATGACCTGAGACATACCTCATTGGACTATAGAAAAGGAGACAATGGATCTCTCGGAGTTTGCATCACAGACAGGTATGGGCCTTGCATTGAGCAGTTTTGATATTCAAGGATGATGCCACAGTATTAACATAAAATAATTGATTTTGATAATTGGTTTAGTTTCTGGTGTCATTCCAGGGGGGACCAATATCTGTCAGCATGGGAGAATATGGTCAAAGGACCAAATTGCTTTGCCAAGGATGGGTTGCACCTCTTCCCCCTAGGCTTTTAGATATTGGCTAAAACTTTATCCACACCCTTAGAGCCTTTTTAAGGCAATGCCAAAAAGACAAAACTATCAACATAGTGAAAAAGTCTACAGGCAACCTCAAGGTGTTACTACTCAATGCTTGGAGCCTAAACAAAAAAAGTACAGTTTTGTACCTACCATAAATGTAGATGTTCGAAGATCCACATTGCTGCAGTCATAACACTTGGGTAGTCCGCTGTCCCAGTCGGCCGAGTACAAATGCGCATGACCGGCGCGCCACTCTCAGTCTTTCTTGCCCCAGATGTCAGAAGACCCTAAAAAGATAAGGCCAAACCAAAAACCAACAACACACCAAACTCCCCTGTACCAAATATATATACAATATATACAAAACAAGAAAGGTACAGCCATCTCACCCACACCACCACTCCTAAACACAGAGGGGAAGGAGGGAGGGAAAATTGGACTGCAGCAATGTGGATCTTCGAACATCTACATTTATGGTAGGTACAAAACTGTACTATGTTCTTCATCTCACATTGCTGCAGTCATAACACTTGGGTAGAATCCCAAAGCAGAGGTAAGGGAGGATGGCAAAATCACAAAGAAGCAGGAGCTGACAACATGCCCTGCAAAATAGCAGTGGCAAAACCAGCCCTAGATTTAGAGTAGAGAGGAAGGTGGTAATGCTTAGAGAATGTATGCACTGAACTCCAAGTAGCTGCCTCTAAAATATCCTTAGTTGCCACCCCCCTTAGAAATGCTGTAGAAGTGGCAGTAGCCCTAGTGGAGTGAGGCCTAATCCCAGCAGGAATCTCTTTGCCATGATGGGAGTAACAGAAAGCAATACAAAACCCAATCCACTTAGAAATAGTTTGTTTTGACACAGGCTTGCCCTGAGAACACAAAGCAAAAGAGACAAACAACTGCTGAGACTGTCTGAAATCCTTAGTCCTGCTTAAATAATAACGCAACTGCCTGTGTACATCTAAAGTATGCAAAATCTTTCCTTATTTTGGGGATCTGCATAAAAAGTAGGCAAATGAATAGTCTGGTTTAAAGCCACAGTAGAAACCACTTTAGGCATAAAGGAAGGATTAGTAAGATACTCTATCCTTATGGAAAATTAAGAAAGGCTCAACTGCCATAAGGGCCTGCAATTCAGACACCCTTCTTGCAGAAGTAATGGCCAACAAAAATGCAGTCTTCCATGACAAATATTTCATTTCAGCAGTAGCTGCAGGCTCAAAAGGTTGTAGAGTGAGTTTCTCCAACACAAAATTGAGGTCCCAAGCAGGAGTAGGAGCTCTACGTGGGGGTCTTATATTCTTTGCCCCTCTAAGAAATTGCTTGAATAAAGGATGAGAAAACAATGGTGGGTCACAATCATAGTGAGCTGAAATTGCTGCAGCATGAATCTTGATGGAAGAGAAAGACAAACCTTTGTCCAATAATTCAGTAAGATATTGAAGAGCCACACTCAAATTTGGCTCAGAAACATCCAAATCCTTTGCTGCACACCAAAAGAAAAATCTCTTCCATTTTCCCCTTGTACTTGGTCGTCTGGCTTCCATAATCACCTTCAAAACCTGTTGAGGAAGCTGAGACCTGCTATGGCTTAAAACAGAATATGCCAGGCTGTTAGATGAAGAGAGTGAAGCTTGACATTGAGTAGATGCCCGTCCTTCTGAGACAATAGGTGTGGAATCACCAGACTCCTCAGCAATGGGTACCAATGCTGTCGAGGCCAATCTGGAGCTATTAAAATCATCCTTGGCTTGTCTTGTCTGACCTTCAGGAGTACCTGAGGCAGAGGTGGAAAGGCATACACATGAAGATTTTTCCAACTGACAGAGAGAGCATCCACTTTCCAGGCTGTGTGATGAAACCTTTTCGTGCAAAACTTTGGCAGCTGGTGGTTTAGTGGAGAAGCGAACAGATCTATGTCTGGAGTTCCCCAGGACACTGTCAATGTCTGAAATACATGAAGATCCAGTTTCCACTCGTGGGGATCCATGATTTGCCTGCTTAACACATCTGCTAAGGAGTTCTGTGCTCCTGGCAGAAACCTTGAAGATTTAGTTGCAAACTGAGAGCAGTGTCCCACAAAATCATTGCTTGTCTGCATAGAGGATAAGAGTGTGTTCCCCCTTGCTTGTTGATGTACCACATGACAGTTGTGTTGTCTGTCAGAATCAACACCTGTCCTGGAAGAAGTAAATCCTTGAAAGCCATTAATGCAAACTGGACTGCTAACATCTCCTTCATGTTGATATGTAGATGCTGTAGTCTGGCAGGCCACTTGTCTTGTATCCACTTTCCATTCAGATGAGCTCCCAAGCTGTGTCTGAGGCATCTGTCGTTAAAATCTGACTTGCCTCTGGCCGGGTCACAGAGAGTCCCTTGTTTAGGTGACATTCCTGAGCCCACCACAAAAATTCCTTTGAATGCAAGGTATTATTTGAATGACAGTGTCCAAATCCTGGCAGTGCTGAGTCCATAAATTTTGAGATACCATTGCAGCTTCCTCATATGCAGTTTGGCATTGGGAAGCACCAGAATACAAGATGCCATGAACCCTAAGGCTTGAAGGACTGTCCTTGCAGTCAGCCCGGACTGATGAGATAGTTGATGGAAGTAAAGAGAAAGATTCTTTTGTTTGTCCGGGGTTAAAAAGGCCATCTGTTGCTGTATTCAGTCTCACACCCAGAAAGCACATGTCTTGAGAGGGTACTAGACTGGACTTTATTTCGTTCACAGAATACCCTAGGCATCTTAGCACTGCTATCACATATTCCAAATGCTGAAGAAGAACATCCCTTTCTTGAGCCAGAATCAGGCAGTCGTCCAAATAAGGATAGATTTGTATTCCTTTTAGCCTGAAGAAAGCTATCACTGAGCCAGAACTTTTGTGAATACAGTAGATAAGCCAAAGGGCAATGCAGAGAACTGATAATGTAAATTTCCAGCTCGAACGCAGATACTTCCTGCAAACCAGTCTGATAGGAACATGAAGGTAAGCTTCCTTGAGATCCAAAGTTACCATCCAGTGATCTTTGCCCAGCAGAGGTAAAAGCTGTTGTAACGTCAACATTTTGAACTTGGGAATGTCCAGATAAGTGTTGAGGATAGATAAGTCCAAAATTGGTCTCCACGTGTTCCCCTTTTTGGTACTAGGAACAGGCGTGAATAAAATCCTAGGCCCCTTTCTGGCACAGGAACGGTTGAATGGCCCCTATTTGGAGCAACAGAGAAATTTGTTTGTGCGCCTCTTTTCTTTGTTGAGGAGGAATGTCTGGTATGCCTTTGAAAGGAGGCAATGTATGGAAATAAAACCTGTAACCGTGGTAAATGACATCCAATACCCATCTGTCTTGGGTAATTAAACTCCAGTTGTCTCTGAAAATTGCCAACCTTCCTCCCAAAGGTGCTGCCAGCCGAGAAGAATCTGGCAGCTGAAAAGGCAGGTCATTGGGTGTGCTTACGAAAGGACTGACCCCTGCCCTCACCAGAAGACTGAGCAGGAGAACTCCCTGTTCTAGGCCTAAAAGAACCCTGAGCTCTGCCCCTACCACGTCTAGACCTACCCCTAGACTGGGAATCATAAGCAGGATATGTCCACCCCTTAGTAGGCCAATTTCTACTAAACTTCGGAGGCTGAACCTGCAAAAAATCTTTAACAGTCTGCATTGACTTAGCCTTGTCTTCCATTTTCTTTAGAACTGCTTCCACAGGCGAACCAAACAACACATCAGATTGTAAAGGAGCATCTAAAATCCTTGTCTTAATATGCTCAGCCAAATTCTGATCCCTCAACCAGGCGAAGAACAGAACCCGTGGCAGCCACCCTCGAAGAGGCCTGTACAGCATCAAAACCACATTGCAGAGAATGCTTACCCACCTGTTCAGAAACATGAACCAAATCCTGCAACTCTTTACACTCAATACCTTCCGCCAAAGCATCCACCTTAGACTTTAATTGTGAAAGGAGATAATTTTGGTATTTCAACATGTGAAACTGACAATTCAAAGCCCTCATGGCTAAAGTGGAAGAAGTATACACTTTCTTTCCCCATCTATCCAAAGCCCTTGCCTCTCTATCTGGAGGAACAGGATTTGTAACAACGGAAGCTTTAACACCTTTAGGCCCCTGAGAAACAGTTTCTGGGTCTGCCCTAGGACTCTTAAAAAGATACTTATGAGCCTCAGGCACCCTATAATATCTATCCGGTTTAACTGGAGCAGGGGGCAAAGAATCAGGATTCAGAGAAGCTTCTGCAAAAACATCTTCCACCACATTCAGAACAGGAGGAATAGCTAAAGGCCTATGCTGAGGTAGAAATAAAAATTCTCTAAGCCTTTTCCTGGAATCAGAGAAATCCTGACCTTCCCATTTAAAATGCTCCCGCATAGAATGAAGAGTCTCTGAAAAAGAAAAATCCTCAGGAGGAGAAGCAGAAGGAGTAGAATCATCTACATCAGAATCAGAGTAAGGAGAATACTCCTGCAAGTCTTCAGCCGAAGACTCAGAAACATCTGAATACTGCTCAAAACTTCCAAGCTCAGGTTCCACCCTAGGCCTCTTATCAGGAGGGGGCATAGAACCCCTAATCATAGTAATTAAATCTTCTGCCATCTTTAGCATATGCTTCTTAGGTACAGACCCTGAAGAACTAGGGGTAGCACCTAAACAGAACCTGGCCTACCCCTGGGAGAGGCCTTGGGAACAGCATGGGAGGGCCTAACAACCTTAGGAAGGGAGGGAAGAACAGCTACCTGGGAAGCCCCTTCGGCCTGGCCTACCTCCTGAGAGGTTACATCTGCACAATAAAAAGTCTCCTGGGACTCTAAAGAGATTTCTGTCTGAACCAGTGGTTCCACGAGCCCTCTAAAGAACCCAGCCGGTTCTTCCAGCCTAGGCTTAGCGGTTTTGTCCTGCGCTTTTGATGAGAGCATCCGACGGCATTTTATAATTACACCGCTTCCCAAAAACTAACCTGGCACAATCTAATCTTCTCTTAATAGTCGTTTGTTAAAACCTAGCACAAGAGCGACAGCCAACAACGCCGTGCTCAGGCCCTAAGCAAGGAATACACAAGGTATGGTAATCCCTATGAGGTATCTGTTTCACAAGAAATACAGTTATTCACTTTTTCTGACATCCGTAAAATACTGAGGCAAGAAAACCAAAATATTCCAGCCAACTTGATTCGGTCTGAAAAAATCTCAGAACGCCAACCTGCACTCGCAAAACTGCTTCTGCATCGGACCACGCGGCAAAAATGGCGCCGGTCATGCGATTTGTACAATGCGCCTCTGACCGACGCCAGCCTAATACTTTGGTATTCGGGCCGACTGGGACAGCGGACTACCCAAGTGTTATGACTGCAGCAATGTGAGATGAAGAACATCTGCAACCCTTCAAGCATTCCTCACTCTGGAGAATGCAGACATCTGTGCCATGACTGAGACCTGGTTTCAAGCCATAGGAAGTAGTCACGAAGTGCAAGGCTACAGTGCCTTCCACACATTTAGAACAACATCACAAACTGGGGCCGAAGGCGGAGATGTTTTGATCTATGTTAGCAACAAACATACCTCCAATGTGGTTAAACAGGATGACACCATGGAGCTCATACATCTGCAAGTCACCATAGATAAGGTCCCTCACAGTAGGTTTTGATCTTAGATAAAAATAAAATCCATGAGTCCTTTAAAATTTAATAAGTGGATGAAAAAAGTCTCTTTCAAAGCTTGATCTATAAATATAGCCGGAGGATAGGTTTTAGAACCCTGAGCAGCCACAGTTAATCTAAAAGGTGGGTCCATAACATCTTTGTGAGTCTTTGGGATCCCAAACGCTGCTGGAATGAGGGTGTTTTTCATATTTAAAAATGAATATTCTTCTGATAAAATAACTCTTTGTGATAAACAATCTACTAAAAATAGACTTTCCTATAATCTATGTGTATTTCATTTTTTGACACTGCTTAATATTGACCATAATAGTGTAACATTAAAAATCTTAATACTATAATCAATTTTGTCCATAATAATAATTCCCCCTCCTTTATCAGCCTACATTACTCTTAAAGAACTATTTGATTTCAGTGTTTGTAAAATTCTTTTCTTTATTTAAATTAAAATAATGAACTTGAAGATTTTCTCACATTGTATAAATCTCTTTCACAACTTTTCTCAAATACTGCTACCAGGGGATTTAGACAGGAATTAAAAATAGTCTTTCCACAAGTAGTCAGTACCATTCAGAACTTATTATTCCTTAAAGTTCACTGAAAAAAAATAATTTTCTAATATATAACTTCAGTTCCAGTAAAGCGTCCCCATAGTCCATTTTTATGGGGTACAAACATAAATTCTTGAACAAAGACATGTCTCTCCTTAATATCTAGTGTGATATAATTAAACATTTAAATCCTCTAAAACTTAGCAATATTCCACCATGTGAACTTTGTACTTTGTCATATATATTGTGTTCAGTTATTTGCAATTCAGTTGATTTTTCCTGGAATTGCTCCTTGTTTTTGCTCTGCCTGTTTGTTCTTTTCCCCTGAGTTTTGCTGATTGAACCCCCTGAAGCTGCGGGGACTGTGTGAGGGGGTGGATGGTGGGGGTGGTCTGTTTCTTAATCTCTCAGATCTTCTTGGAAGGGAGGGAAATTCATCCAAACCCATGCATTATTATAAAGCAGGTTTCTTTGTGCCATTTGTGAAGAAATGAGGGCTTCTGCTTCTGTATTTAATGGTAAAGCATTATTAAACTTTCGCTTTAAATCCTTGGGTAATAGGTAAGCAGTGTTAACATAATCATCATAATCCCGAGCCAACTTTTTCTTTTTCTTATTCAATACCAAATTATAATTCTCTTCAACCCTTTTAAAAATAATATAATTAAACTTAAAAGTACTAAAAAGCAAATTATTTGTAATTTAAAATTATAATCTCTTCAAACAGCTCAGTAATAAGTGTAGAATTCCTTATAATAATGAAGTCAGTCAAGTCACACCCATGCCTGTCAAACATTACAGTAAGTTCATAACAGTCATTTGTTCCCATATCTGTTCCATTAAGGAATTTGTATACCCCAAGCCCTTTAGGGATTCTTTTAGCCTGTATGGATTCTCTGAGGTGGCAATTGTCTAATTGTAAATTACGCACCTTAAAAAGTTTCCTTTCAAAAGTCCTAATGAGTTCAACTAAACTGAAGTTTTGAAGTGTCAGTAAAATTTGTGTGGATGGACAGGAAATATTAAACTCCTGGTTCAGCAGCCTTTTTATTAGATTTAAATGGTTCTGATGAAGCCCTGATAGTAATAGGATGAAAGCTCAACCATAAACCCATTTTCCATGTTGTTTTAAAGTATTTGAATAGTTCCTTATGTTTAATGTTTTAATAAATTTGTCAAGTTTTTAAAATGGACGGTCATAAATTTCATTCAGAGTTTTTTTTTCATAGGGAGCACTACGTGAGCAAAATTCAAGGCTCCCCCAACCCCGAGACCACAGCTACCTATGCAGAATTATTCAGAGACACTGTACAGACATGTGAATGGCAGCATAGAGGCTGCCATACCTACCAAAAATAAATAAACCCAAAACAAACTCATTGGTAGGATTCTCACCTAAACAGGGTATATAATAAAAGAAGACAATTCATGGCCAAAATCAGGAAAAGCAACTCCCCTTAAAGACAAGTGCTCTCTTATACAACTAAAGATGAAACAGAGATCTTATTAAGTCCAACCAGGCCAACTGTAAGGTCAGGACAGCCTTGCAGGCTAAAAGACAGCCAGAAGGCCTTCTTCAGCTCTGTCTGAAATCTTAGAGGTAATACACAACAGTGTGCTGAACTGGTGGTGAATGGTACCACCCACACTGATCAGGGTAACATAGCAAATCTGCTGGTTGAATTTCAGCTCAAACTTCACCCCCACTCACCCCAAGCTCCACCAGATGAATTCCCCTACAGCATACTTCCCCCAGCTATCAGCAGGGACCAAGTGCTGGCAGCACTCACTATAGCCAAGAACATTGCCTCTGTGGGTCCCAACAACATCCCTGGTTGCTTCTGAGCAGTCTAAAACATATGCTGTCAGGACCACTTAAGGCACTTTTTAACTACAGTCTTGAAACAGGCTACGGTCCATGTGAATGGAGGACAGCAACAGTCATTCCCCTCTACAAAGGTAGGCTGTTAACCGACCCAGGGAACAGACCCATTGGTCTGACAAGCCTAATATGCAAAGCTATGGAATGAATTATCATGGAAATGATAAACAAGGACATTGGGAACCTAGACACTGGGCCCATCCCAATTTGGCTTTGTTAAGGGAAGATCATGCCTGCTTAATCTTGTAGACTACTTGTTAGATTAGGGACTTCCATTTGAAAGTACTTATTAGGCGTTAGGCAGGCTAAAAGGTAAAACAGGCCTAGAAATGTAGTGTCAGAATTGTGTTTCATTTATGCATACATTTTAGAAAAGACAGTTAAGCAGAAGGAAAGATAACCTTGCTGGTCAAGCATGAGATAACAGCTCCCAAGTGAAGGCTACAGACTGTTCTTTTTTTGAAGAAGCACATGCAAGACCAGACTTGGAAACCAAGGTAACCAATGTTAAGGTGGCACGTAATGCATTACAGGGTTTTGATATTATTAAAATATATTTTAGATACAGTTAGGGAAGTCAGTTAGTTAGTTCGACCTGACATACAGAAAAGATTAAATATCCAGCATTTCAGAAAGGAAGCTACAATACAGACACTCAAGCCTGAGTACAGAAGACAGGTCAAATAAAGACTGTTTCAATTTCTATTATTCAGGACAATCAGAATATTCTTTATCAGCACTGTTAATGAAGACAGTATTCAGATATTGTGAACATCTAATAAAGCCTTATTAAATGAACTACAGTGCTTGGAGAATTCATTCTGAAAAGTACACGAGACCTGGCCATAAAGGAGAGACTGGCACCTGTTCAGCATGAGCTTGGGTAACTAACAGATAAAGACTTTTGTCCCAGTCTAATTTCAGTTGTTTCCAGTTAATTCCAGTATAGTACAGTCTCATTGATTCTTTTACTAGTTTAAAAAAGATAACAAAGGCAATGGACAAGGGTAAAACAGTGCATAGAGCATATCTTGACTTGGATAGGCATTTGATACAATACCTCACTCAGGCATTGTTGACAAGCTCTGAGCTAGGTGTAAACCCTTACATACCTTGCTGGATTGCTGGCTGTCTCACAGACAGGACCCAAGAAATCAGGATTGATGAGACAACCACTCCACCAAAAGACAGTCACCAGTGGAGTACCCCAGGGATCCGTGCTGGGACTGCACCTGTTTGGCATCTACTTCCCGGACATCAAGGCTAATGTTAAAGGCCTCTGGCTCAACAAATCTGCAGATGAATATAAACTGGGACCTATTAAAGAGTCAACCCAAGACACAAACTCTAGCAAGTAGGTTTAATGTAGACAAAGGACTGGTGCCAAAGTCATGCCTTAAAACTCAATAGCAAAACATGCATTATAATGTCCTTTGAGAAGCTGTCACTGACAGTTTATTACTCCATTGACAAAATTACTCTAAAGGCTTGACCCAGTAGTAAGGGATCTGGGAACATATGTAGACAGCAATCTGGCCTTTGGCCAACATGTAGCTAAGATAATAAGAAATGATTCCATGTCTCCCAGCTTATAGTTAAGGGTATGGATTCCAGGTCCATGGAAGTTATAGTACCACTCTACTTGAACCTTATCAGACTTATTATTGAATACAGTGACTCCCTTAGCATGTATCTAACCAGACATTTGCAACAGTTGGAATGCCCATAAAGGTTTCTCACCAGGAGAATTCAGGGCATGAATACCCTGTCCTACACCAACTGAATACAGAGACAGAGCCTTTAGGCAGTCTCCAACAGGCTGCTAAGAGGGGATCCTTGCCTGGCTTATAATGCTTCCTCAGACCTGGACCTGATGGATTTATTGCATATGCGGAAAACAAACAGCACCAGGAACACTAGATTCAGGGATCTGAACTTTGCTTGTGACAAACAGAATATACTGAAGAGACAGATGTGTCCCAAAGGATCTCCACATCATGGAATAGGCTAGCCATCCATGTAAAAGAGTTCATTCAGACCCTATTGAAATAAAACCTTGAAAAATTAAATGGGAAATCAAATTTTCCCAAAGTCTGCCCCCCCCCCCCCATGTCCATCATGAACAGAGGCCATTAATAAGAAAAGTAGTATCCTAACACTTCCCACAAATCCTTATCTCCCTACCTACTAGCACCCCCCATATAATACTTGAGCCCCAAATGGTTTGGGGTGTGTGGCTAGGCTTGTAAGTCCCCTATTGGATGTTAGTCTAGTAACAACCTATGAAACTATGAATCTATATGACCAGTCATTGAGCACAATGCCCCTTTTGATATGTACCTATCCAAGCAAATGCAACAAATAGCATCCACAGAGGTTCCTCACAAAACGAATACATGGAATAGAACAGGCTAGTGAGAGGTGACCTATGTCTGGTCTACAAAGCATCCTCTGATCCAGCATTAGTGGGCCTGTTCAAATCCACAAAACAAAGCAGCAAACAACTTTCCAGGGACCTAACCCTTGTCTGTCTGCAACATTAATGAAAAATGCTGGAGGAAAAGGTATGTGTCTCAAAGGCTGTCCCTTCTCTGAAAGTGGCTTTCCACCCATGTGAAGCAAAGTTCTTGCCTACACTTATTCAAGTGAAGCCTGGATCAGTGGACAGGAGCCATAAATATACCCCTGCTCTTGCATCTATGTCTCTGTTAGAGAAAGGAAACTTGTAAATGCTCAGACACTCATGCATAAAACATATGGAACCAATACCTATCTATTATTAGTTAGCATGGCTAGGCTTAAAAGGGCCTTTTAGAGTCTATGATACTATAAACTTATGATGTCATCTAGTTCATCTGAAGGAGGTAGAACACATTCTTGTTTTATTTATTTATTTATTTATTTTAGCTAGCCCTGGACTACAACACATTGTGGTATCAATGCTTTTCATAAAAAAGCTAATCCAAGGCAGCATTTTTACAAAGTCCAGCATTCTGTTTGTGCAGCTAAAAAGAACAGTGGAGATTGTACAGTGTTTTCAGGACTATTATTTTGATTTCCAGATATTCTGGAAAAATGCCAGATAGGTGACAATCCTACAAACAGAGTATGCTAGAGGTCTTGGATTCAAGTTCTAAATAAGAGCAAATATTATGATTTAACTTATACCATGGTCACACAGAACTGTGTTTCTATTAAGTAATATAATCTGGCATGAATTCTCATTCTAAAATCTAGATGAAGCAAGTCTAAAGCAGATCTGGTTTCTGCCCATTGCCATCTCAGTAGTTAACAATAACTTAGAGCAGTACAATTTAACATCTTAACAAAGCTCTAAATAGTATTGTTTCAATGGAACAATCAGTCACTTTTTTCATATTCTCTCTAAATCTTTGTTCTTATCCTGCTAATCTAATTGATGTAGATGACAAAGCATGTCTAAAGCAGATCTGGTTTCTGCCCATTGCCATCTCAGTAGTTAACAACTGAGAGCAGTACAATTTAACATCTTAACAAAGCTCTAAATAGTCTTGTTTCAATGGAACAATCAGTCACTTTTTTCATATTCTCTTTAAATCTTTGTTCTTCTTATCCTACTAAGCTAATTGATGTAGATGACAAAGTATACATGATGTCCCTGATTCTATCTTCCTTAGGAAGTCTGCTAATTTCTTATATATGAACGGTGAGGCACTGTCTACTATGATAATTTCTGGTACTCCATGAATACTGAGACTTGTCCTCAAGTTGTTTTAATACCTGTTCCACAAGCTCAAGCCATTTTCCTGCACATATACATCCATTTTGGGCATATGCATAGTACGAAGAAACTGAAAAAAAAAACAGACCAATGACTGTGAAGGTTTCCTAAGGTTTGTGCAGTTATGCCTACAGATACAATGGAGCAGTAGTAAGTCACTTCCTGTGATCGTGACATAAAGTGCAACTAAATAAATACTTTCTTCTCAGTGTCAGCATCCATGATGATCCACCAAATATAAGTTTTTCCCAAACCGTTAAGCAAGTGATACTAGGATGTCCATCATGTGACAACAGAATTTATCTAGCTTGTGGAGGGATTATGACTCTGGCTCCCCCAGTTTACAAACATTGCATGCATACATTCAGTTCATCTTTATACACTTTAGTATGCTTTTCAGAACATCAGTTTAAGTTTTCTTTTAATGTCTACAAAACAAGATTCAAAAACATAGTCTTCATTTCTGTAGGTCTGGCATGCAGTAAAAAACACTTTCTAGAGCCTCATACAGTTCATGTCCAAACTCCTTAGAGTACTGGAGTATTTGCATGCATTACTGCATACCTGGAAGAGCCTGGGCATAAAGTAGGTATACAAATGAGATGTCAGATCTTCTACAATTCACAGCACATGAACTGCAGGCCATACTGTGTATGACAGCAAAAAATGCCAGTCTGGCTACATATTACTGGCACCAGAATAATAAAATAAATCTCCAATTTTCCTTGGACACTGATGCTGTTGCTGAGTAGAACAGTGGTGTACAACAGCATTAGCATGTCACATGAGAACAATGTAGTTACGTGACATGTTTAAACCATGCAAATCAGTTGCATTTTGCAGTTGAATAGCCTGCATAAAAGCACTGGCATAAGACCATACCTTCTGCTCCTCACAAACCAGCAGTGATGGGAGTAACTCATTACAAAAGTAACATGTTACTGTAACATATTACAATTTTGAGTAACTAGTAATATAACACATTACTTTTTCAAAACAGTAATGAAGTAATAGTAATATATTACTTTTTTTTAGTAACTAGTAACTAGTTACTTTTGCATTACTTTGCAAAATCACAGGTCGGGAGACCTGCCGGGGCAGATACTGAGTGACCAAAAAAGAGGGATTTTGCTGCTGGGTGTTTCTGCCCCCTTCCAGGTTTACTGTATGATACACTACTCTTTGTAATACACAACCCTACGTTAGCTAGAACTGTGCATCCTTAAGGACACCTCCTTGCAGTACACCATTGCTTTTTGCATACTTAAAGCAAAATGCTGCACCTTTACAGATAGTATGTCAATCTTTAGCTCCCCAACATTACTGGGGACCATTTCGCTTAAAAAACAGCTCTGCATATTGTTTTTACTGTTCTTGTGTTGAATTTATACTGTTAGCACTTTAAAAAGTTGTTTTTGTTTAATTTAATTGTTAGGCTAACACACTAAAGTGCGCTAGCCGTTTTATAGCATTTACTGTTTGTTACTGTATCTTTTTCTCCCTTCTCTGTGAAAAAGAAAAAAAAAATCCTTGTTTTCCCACTTTTCTGAACTAGAATAGTCCAGTCTTCAGATTTTGCTGATCTCTGGGCTTTGTCTTAGTTCCTGTGCTATCCATACC
This sequence comes from Protopterus annectens, assembly GCF_019279795.1. NCBI lineage: Eukaryota > Metazoa > Chordata > Ceratodontiformes > Protopteridae > Protopterus > Protopterus annectens. Next base: position 1,208,328,674 of record NC_056741.1, read on the forward strand.
CTTATTTGGATAAGAGGAAGCTTCTTTGTTCACCAGTGGGAGTGGGGAGCACTGAGCAACCTATTTGTCCCTAGAGGATTGGTTCCAGCCCAGCAACTTGTAGTTTATTGGCCATTTTGGGTCAATTCCTGGCTCTTTTCAACCCCCTGCTATAAAGCCCACTTTTGCGCGCTTTTTTACTTGTAATAGACTCAGCACAGCTCCTCATGGTGTCCTGCAGAGTTCTACAAGCAGCAGAGAGTGAAAGAGTGACTTTCCTGGATTTATAAGTATTTTTTCTGTTTTTCGCTTAAAGTACTGCATCTCGACTGCATTTCTCTTAAAAAACAGCTCTGCATATTGTTTTTACTGTTCTTGTGTTGAATTTATACTGTTAGCACTTTAAAAAGTTGTTTTTGTTTAATTTAATTGTTAGGCTAACACACTAAAGTGCGCTAGCCGTTTTATAGCATTTACTGTTTGTTACTGTATCTTTTTCTCCCTTCTCTGTGAAAAAGAAAAAAATATATCCTTGTTTTCCCGCTTTTCTGAACTAGAATAGTCCAGTCTTCAGATTTTGCTGATCTCTGGGCTTTGTCTTAGTTCCTGTGCTATCCATACCCTTATTTGGATAAGAGGAAGCTTCTTTGTTCACCAGTGGGAGTGGGGAGCACTGAGCAACCTATTTGTCCCTAGAGGATTGGTTCCAGCCCAGGAACTTGCAGTTTATTGGCCATTTTGGGTCAATTCCTGGCTCTTTTCAACCCCCTGCTATAAAGCCCGCTTTTGCGCGTTTTAGCGCGAAGTTGCTCATAGAGCAGCATAGGGCAGCGGTTAATCAAGTTTAAACTATTTCTGGCTCCGTAAAGTCTGCTCTTCAATTTTTCCCTTAGAACTGTTCTACTTGCAATCTATACAGCCTATACTCTATCTGAAAAGCTCAGCACTTACTCCTAAAGCATTTTTTTATACAGGTAAAGCACTCTTAAACAAAAGAAAGTACTTCATTCACCTAAATTCCCTTGAGTACCCATTTCCCTATAGGTCCTTTCTGACTCAGTTACACAGCAATCTTTTTCACTATTTCTAGCATGTCGAAAGGTCAGTTGCTAGCGTCCTCTCCTGTTCAGCTGGTGAATCTGGGAATCTTGAGGCAATGTTACAATTGCCTCATGTACACAGACAACCCTCTCCTCCTCCCAACAAATACAAATATATGCGAGAGATGCAACTATATAGCCAAACTGGAGGCTGAGCTCTCTCAATTCAGTACTGGCAAGACCAGTCAGGAGGAGAAGGTAACCACGCACACCACAAACCCAGTCTCACATAGAACTATCACAACTGCAAACCAAACACATAAACACACAAAAACATACTCGGAGGCGCTGATTAAAAATCTACCAAAACAACAGAGGCCTCCAAAGCAGACACCCAAGCAACCGCCACCTCAAGACATAGCACATGCAACACATAGTTCACAAAGTCAGTGTGCTAAACAGTCACAGCCCTTAAGGCCAAACAACATGCCAGACACACTTGTAATAGGTGACTCCATAGTCAGACACACTGACATCCCGCTCACCAGATTGAACAAGGAAAAGTTCACAGTAAGCTGCCTGTCGGGAGCTAGAATCCGCCACATAACACAAGCACTCAGGTCACTCCACAGCAAGTACAAATATGACTCAGTCATTGTACATGCCGGTGTGAACGACCTGAGACGTACCTCCCTGGACTACATGAAAACAGACATAGAGGAGCTCTCTGATTATGTAGCCCAGGCCGGTATGACCCTGACCCTGAGCAGCATCTTACCCTCACCAAGAATGATGCCACAGTACAAAGATAAAATGATCAGTTTTAACAATTGGCTTAATTACTGGTGTCATTCTAAGGGGATCCAATGTCTGTCTGCTTGGGATGACATGCTTGACAAGCCACACTGCTTCGCAAGGGACGGCTTGCACCTGTCACTCCTGGGCTTCCGGATATTGGCCAAGGCTCTTGCCACCCCCATAGTGCCTTTTTTGGGCAAGGCTCAAATGAAAAAACTACCTCCCTAGAAAACACAAGTGGAAAAAAACTAAGGGTAATGCTGCTCAATGCCAGAAGTCTAAACCTCAAGATGCACGCCCTCGAAGCCCTCCTCAGTATGGAGAACATCGATGTCTGTGCAGTGACTGAAACCTGGTTCAAGGCTCCTGAGAGCACCCCAGCACTATCAGGTTTTACCTCATATCATGCTTTCCGGCCCCAAAACTTGGACCGAACCACATAAGGAGGGGGAGTATCCATATTCATCAAAGATACCCACACCTCCAGGTTAGTGACAACGCACAAAGCATCGGAGACCATCCAGGTGCAACTAACCATAGGAAAAACTGCCTTACAGTTTGTAGCATGCTACAGACCACCCTCTCAAACTCAGGAACCCCACACAGCCTTCCTGAAGACACTGGAGAGTATGAATGTCTCTCCAAATACCATCATATTGGGAGACTTCAACTATCCAAACATAGACTGGGAACATTACTCAAGCCCCAACACCCTAGCCCAAAGGTTCCTAGAATTCATAAACTCAAATGCAATGGAACAACTGGTCACCATTCCCACAAGAGGAGACAATATACTAGACCTGATCATCACAAACATGGGAACAAAATGCTCCACACCGGAAGTATATCCCTCTTTGGTAAGATCAGACCATAAATTAATCTCACTGGAAATCCACATCCCGCCCCCACCCCCTGCACAAAAGACCACAGTGAAGAACTTCTCAAAAGCCAACTTCACACTTCTTAAGACTGAAGTGGTATCCTTCAAGGCCCCTGGGCCAGTGGAAACCACAACCCACACTGCTGAATCCTTTGCAAATGCCTTCTACGGGCACCTTCAAGAATGCATGGATCATGCAATCCCAAATAAAACCAAGACCCATTCCCCCAAAGGCAGACGCCCAGTCTGGTGGACCCCAGCCATAAACAAACTCTACAACAGGAGGAGGAAGCTACTACATGAAAGAGCAAAATCCCTAAAAGGGAAGGCATCTCTGATCAGTACTAGCAAAAAACTATGATCACTCGTAAAATCATCCAAGGCCAACTTTGAGAGAAAAATCGCAAAAGACACAAAAGACAATCACAAGGCCTTCTTTAGCTATGTTAGAAACCTGGGTGGAAACTCCCAGATATGCTCAGAGTTAGTCCAAAATGACACAAAATACACTGAACCCACTGACATTGCCAACATTCTGGCAGACAGGTTCAGTGCAAATTTCTCCTCCCCCCCCAAAAGGAGAAATAACTATCCCAGCAGAGTGTAGCCTCCCTAACATCTCAGATGCCCAGGTGAGTGCCGCCCTCTCTAAAGCTAAAAACACAGCATCAATGGGACCGGACGGTGTCCCGGGCTGTGTGCTACATGAACTCCAAGAGGAACTAAACCCACACATAAGGCTGCTGTTTAATCTTAGCCTTACTACAGGATACGTACCCAAAGAGTGGCGTACAGCAACAGTGGTCCCACTTCACAAAGGCAGTGCTTCTACAGACCCTGGAAATTACTGCCCCATAAGCTTGACGAGCCTGGTCTGCAAAACTATGGAGAGGATCATTATGGATCTCATAAACAAAGACATTGGGGACCTACAGACATTGGATCCTACCCAATTTGGTTTTGTCAAAGGCAGATCCTGCCTTTTGAACTTGATCGACTTTTTTGAAACAGTCACATTGATGAGGGTAAGGCAGTTCACACATAGACAAACTCACCAGCTTAAATGTAAACCCATATGTCACAAGATGGGTTGCAAACTGGCTCAAGGACAGAACCCACAGGGTCAGAGTTGCTGGAGCTATGTCAGACTCTAAGCCAGTCACAAGCGGTGTCCCACAGGGCTCAGTCCTGGGACCCCTCTTGTTCGGCATTTATTTTTCCGAGGTACAGGCAAACATAGGAGGATTGTGGCTGACAAAGTTCGCAGATGACTGCAAACTGGGTGCCATAACTGATACTCCAGCGGACACAAACATCCTTCAGAGAGGCCTCATAGAAACGGATAATTGGTGCCAGAGCCATGGCCTTAAGCTGAACGCCAAAAAATGTATAGTCATACCCTTTGGGAAAAACAAGGTACCCACAAATTACCACATAGGTGGTAATCCATTAAGTACAGAAGAGGTAATCAGGGACCAAGGGACCCAGGTTGACAGTAACCTCTCATTTGACACTCACATTGCCAAAGTGGTTAGGAAGACCTTCTATATTGCCCACCTTATCATGAAGGGTTTCACATCTAGATCAAGAGAGGTCATTGTGCCCCTGTACTCTTTTCTTATCAGGCCAATGATTGAGTACAATGCCCCATTTGGGATGTATCTTACCCGACACCTGCAGCAGTTGGAAAGACCCCAAAAGTTCCTCACCAAGAGGATAAAGGGTCTTAAACATATGTCATATGCTGCCCGACTGAAAAAACTCCAGCTCTATTCAGTCACATACAGCCTACTCAGAGGTGATCTGTGCCTGATGTACAAGGCCATGTCCAATCCGGAATTAATGGACATGCTCCACCTCAGTAAATCCAAATCCACCAGAGCCATGAGAGCAAGAGACTTAAACCTCAACACAGAAATAAATAGGACATGCTGGAGGGACAGATTCATAACCCAGAGGCTCCCTGCACTCTGGAACAGAATCCCAATCCATGTTAGGCAGAGCCCCTCACTAACTCTATTCAAGAGAAATATTGACGAATGGATGGGAGATCGTAGGTTTACCCCGGGGGTCATCTCTGTGTCACTACTAGACAGAGGCACAGTAAACTAAACCGTAAAAGGGCATAGTATTCTTATCCTAAGGGGTGGTGAAAGCCACACACACACTGGCTAGGCTTATAAATGCCCTAGGGCAGATAGCCTAGTACGAACCTATGAACCTTATCACTATGAGTATGCCTAGAAATGAAAGTCCCATTGCAGCTCCAAAAGAATTGGCCTTCAAGGAGACACAATCCACAAGTAATAAAATACAGTTAACACCAATTGTCCATTTTCATATTTACCTCCATATGGTGAAAACGGCCCTACATATCAACAATGATACATTCCTCCTAACTTCCTGAATGCCAGGCTAGAACTCCCAGTCTCCTGATTCTATCTAATATCCCCACCACATTCAAAGAAACAACCAAAACTATCTCTCAGTGTATTGGTCACAAGCACTATCAATCAAAACATAATAGCTACTAGAGGCTGGCTGAGACAGCACTGCCAAGGCATGTTACAAGACTGGGAATAATTTGTCTCTTCTAAGTTTTAGTGGTACTGTTTATAATATAGGACTTTCTATGAATGGTTGCAAATTTTATTATCAGCGTACTACTTTAGGGCTTCTGATTTTGCCTTAGAATTGTACACTGTCTGTCTTAAAATTGTTGATTGTAAAATGTGGACAGCTGTACACAATGATGCATAATGACCAACAGCTATTCGGCTAATTCATCTCTTCTTATTCTGTAATATTTTAAAGTCAGTAAAACTGTTATTTAAAATGTCTCCCTGTTATGAGACTTTTATCCCTTCTTATTTTTTTGCTTTGAACCTGCCTCTTGCTACACAACTACACAACTATTTACACTACTTGATGCTGCTAGCTTTTCAAATGCCCAAATTGAGACTTTTTTGTATGTGAGACTTTGCAGGACAAAAAATACCCACAGCATCTCTACTCCATGGTGGCAGCATCTTCTCTTTTAAGAACACTGTGTGCATTACACGTGTGCCAACTCAGAGGTTAACATGTTCCTCACATTCACACATAATTTAAAATAGCCATTCCATTGAAAGAGAAGGTAAGTAAGAAAGTGAGCGTATATGTGTGTATGCATGTATTTGTGTGTGTGTGTGTGTGTGTGTGTGTGTGTGTGTGTATATATATATATATATATATATATATATATATATATATATATATATGCATATATATGTATATGGTTTAAATTAGTGGTTCCATTCATTTCTGTATGAGAAAGAAAGTGCGTGTGTATGTAATTTAAACTATCCTTTCTGTTTGTATGAGAGAGAAAGTGCATGTGTGCAAGGGAGCCAGCAGGATTTTTTGCAGGAGGGTGCAAACCCAAACCCCTCTCACACAGCCCCACCCCCTCTGCTGCCCCCGCCCACTCAGCCCCACCCCCACCCCTGCCTGCGCAGCCATTCCAGTGTCCCAATACTTGGCTATTTTTCCCCATTTGTCATAGACACTGTTCAAATCTCTCAGTGTGCATACTGTTTTATGCTTTACTTCTACAATGATTACAGATATTTGGATTTCATTTACAACTTTTATTTCAAATTTTTGTAGCACAAACACTGATAGACATTTACTAAACCTAAACAAAGCAATAGTCTTACAATTAAAAGAGACTTAGCATTAAAACTTCTCTACCTTTGAAACCCACACTCACCGAAACAACATTGAAACCCGCATTCAAAGAAAATGCATCTGGCCAGTGGCAGGGTAAGTTTACCTTTGGGCTGTTTTCAAATCATAGACTCCTTGCACACATTTTTAGAACCATGTAAAAGTTATTTGATTCACCTTCCTGACTGTATTAATTATACTATATAATAATTGAATTATATCCCTTGTATAATACAGCACCACTTGTTAGAGTGTGTTTTAAATTTATAGTTCTGAACATTTTTCCTTTAAGCAATGAAACAAATCATATGAACCAATAATGACAACCTGCCCAATTCAGAACATTTCAACCATAAAGGGCCACTCTACTCAAACTTCTGTCATACAATCCACCAAGATCAATCAATATGCAGAATCTTTGCAGAAGTAAAACTCATCTGAATAATTCCACATTAAAGAGATCTGAAACCAGTGAAGAGGTTGTTGCTAGAAAACAACTTTATATTTAAGTGTTTCATCTACAAATTCACTGCCTGCTGCCCTTGAAAAATAAATTGCCTATGTTATATTAAAAAAATGGTAAGCTGGTATATAGCAATATGGAATGGATGGCAAGCTGAAAAACAAGTTAATAGTTATTAGGCATCTCATCCAAAGGAGGACATATACCCCCTTAAATACAAATCTACATGTTGTGGGAGTAGAACCTACAACCCTTTGTATCAAGATGCAAGTATGCTACCTGCTGTGCTGCTTTAAAAATTCTATACCACAATAGTGATACTATTTGCTAAACAAAACAGTTGCACATTTTAAGCAGGCTTAGCACGAACAGCAGTAAAACTCTCTTCCCTTGAAGCTCACAATTCCTTGAAAATGCACTTGAAAATAAATTCCACCTGCTAACTCTAGGGCATTTCACTCTCTTTAACACACATCTCAACCTCTAAGTGCAAGAAATCTGGACAAAGCCTAAAGTAAATAGGAGCAGATTATAAATATTGCTCTCATGAACTTAGAACATTGCTAGAATAGCAGGATTTATGTTAGTGTGCATTTTTCTAAAGGATATGACATCTAAAACTCAACTTAAATGCTTTTTAGGATGAATATGGGGCAAAATCTGGACATTCTCCAAAAACCTGGACAGCTGAGGGGTATGCTTCCGCCTTCTTATACATACATACATACAGCCACACATACACACCATACCTCTCAATCTGTTAACACAAGAAATCTGGACAAAGCCTGTTATAATGTTGGGGATAAAGGCCCAAAACTAGGGACACATTGGAAAGTTGCTAGAATAAAAGGATTTATGTTAGAATTAAATTTTCTGAATAATATGAAGTCCGAAACTGAAATGCATGTCATTATTTATTAACAACTATATTCAGATATAGTTGGTTGTCTCAGTACTCACCATGGCTTGCATTTTCTCCTCTCCTGAAAGATCCACTCTGCTTAACTTGTGTATTATTTCCTCAGTTACTTCACCGTGGGTTGCAAGGCAGCTTCATCACTAGTGTGTGCACAAAATATAATGCCTTCAATGAGTCTTGCAAGAAATCACATGCAATCATCATGGCACAAAGGTTCTACTGAAGATGCTTCCAATTTTTCTTATACACAATCACGACAGAAGCCAGAAACAGCTGTTATTCTGCAGCTAGATGCAGCAGTAGCAAAACAAATTGCAAAGAACCAAAATAAATTGGAACCGATTGTATCTACCATTACTTACTGTGCAACCCATGACATTCCTTTCTGTGGAAAAGAAGGCTCTGGTGGAAATTTGTGTTACTTGTTAGATTTTCGTATTGAAGCTGGTGACACAATACTGAAACAGCACAGTGAAACAGCTGCAGGAAATGCTTGGTACACATCCCATAGGGTGCAAAATGAGCTGTTGGCAGAATACGAACACGTACTTCAAAAGGAGATTGTTTGTGCAGCAAACAGGGCAGTTGGATTTAATGTATTGGCAGATAAAACTGCAGATATCTCAGCCATTGAGCAGTTGTCATTGGGCATTTGGTTTGTTGATGATGATTGTATTCGAGAAGAGTTTGCGGTTTTTGTTCCCATTGTTGTGAGAGATGCACAGTCTGTATCAAATGTCATTGTCAGTGAATGCATAAAGTGTGATCTAGACCTGGAAAAATTACTCAGACAGGCTATGACGGCTGCTCCATAATGGCAAGCATCCAGAATGGTGGTCAGGCAAAGTTTCGTGAAAAGTATCCAAAAACAGCCTTTATCCACTGCGCATCTCACAGACTAAACCTTGTAGTCAATGATCTGAATGATGTGCCTGAAATACATAGTGCTGTTGGTGTTATCAAGAAGATTATTAATTTTGTCCATGACAGTCCAAAACGACGAGCAATGGCACCAAATATACCTCTTCTGTGTGAGACATGATGGACTGAGAAATATAAATCCATTCGTGTGTTTAGTCAGAACTTTGAGAAAATATTTGACTGGCTGATCTTCAGAAGAGCACTGCTGGTGAAACCAGACAAAATGCACATATGTTACTCAGCGCTTGCTCTTCGTGCACGTTTCTTATTTTTCTCTTCATTATTGCAAATTACTCATCACTTCTTGAGCCTGTTGCCCAGATGTTTCAGTCTGTTCAACTTGATATAGTAGAGGCTCAACAACACATCAACAGACTCATTGAAATATTCAAGGAGCACCGCAATCATGCTGAAGAACACTTTAGGAATGACATTCTCAGTAAGGCAAGATCACTAGCAGATAAATTTAGTATTGAGTTAGTGTTGCCAAAGATTTGCAGTTGACACACTGAGCAAACACAGTAGGCGTGGATTTTGAGTTATTACAGAACAAGTATTTCTATTCCCTATCTTGACTCATTAGTTTCTTCACTGACGTCTTGCTTTTCCACCATTAACACTGCTCAGTTCAACTTATTTTATCTGCATCCTAAAATGATGCAAAACCTACAACGTGAAGAATTCTGAAAATGAATTGCAGTCAGTAATGAACTATATCATATTGCTACTATATCTGAATGATCGCTTCTTGTCTGATGCATTGACTTTGAAGTTATAAGACAACCTAAAGAATCCAATGGGCTACTACTACCTTTGTAGTCAATATCTTGCAGATCTTCTATCAATGACGTTACTGAACAAAAACAAACAAAAACAAGTGGCAGGTATGGGATTAAAAAAAAAAAAAAACATTTTCTGATGTGTTTCAGCTACACTAATGATTAACATGTGCATCATGCTAACCTGGACAACAACAAAAAATAAATACATAAAACTAGCTGATTTTTGCTTTTGTACATGTTTATGCAAAGAAAACTTAATACTGTAGTAAGCACCATTATACCTCTCAACTGAACAGATTTTCGCAGAATGTCCAGATTTTTGCCTCATATTTGTTTGTGTTCTTCCTAAAATCTGTACTTTTCTGGCAAATAGCTGAGGATTAAAGTCATTAAATAATGATAAACATTTGAGTTGAAGAGTCCACATCCTTCAGAAATTTCATGCTAATGCAAAACCTATTATTCTATCAACTTTCTAAGTTTGTAAGAGCAATATTTAAAATCTGTCCCTACTTGTTCCCCCATCATTTTAGACTTTGTCCAGATTTTTTGCTCTAAGAAGTTGAGACTGAGGTATTAATTATGGATAGGAATATATGTTTTATGCACAGTCTTCACAGTTTCCCTTAAAATGTCAATGAACCTCACATGAACTTGTTTATATTCTCCTGCTTTGACAATCTGGCTAGTGTTTTTTTAGTTTTTCCTTTCTTGTCTTATCTTTAGTACATCTTCAACATTATCTCTACTAAACATACTGTAAGAATAATCATATGTTACTACCTACTATACTTTTAATTGTATGGCTAAACCATTATGCTTATGTAAATATCTTGTGCAATCATATATCTGCTATATTTTATAACTGTGTAAACCACAATGCTCACGTAAATATCTTATGTATAGTATGTTAGCAATTGTTCTGGAGCTTTTCTCCTTGGGCCTCTGCTGAAAATGGACAGCTTTGTCCAGTCAGACCTCCCCAGTAAACAAATGTAAAATAAAAAAAAAAAATTTGACCTTTACCTGGATTCAAAAAAAAAAGAAAAGTACATCATGTAACAGAAACCAAACAATGGTTCTCTGTGAATTTATTATACTATTCTGTAATTGAATGCACATTACTTAATGTTAACTGATAAAACAATTAAATAAAAATACAGTATGACAGGGGAAGAAGATAATGCTTTATGATTTGTAAACTGCTCATAACTTGTCACAATCCTTGAAGTGTATAAAACACCTCTTTCTAACCTTTAGAGTCTGGAAAACAGCTTTTCTCGATAAGCAGCAATAAAGACTCCAGCATATAATAAAAATGCATACACACCAGAACATAACAGTTAAACATACTGTGCATGTCTCTCTGCATATCTGTAAATTAGTAAGCCATGTCTTTTTAAACCTGTAGTAAATGTTATGTTCTCCATGATAACTTTATATATGTAGTTCTTTGATTACTCTCACCTTAGTAAACATCCTGTAGTGACAAGAACACTGTCTCTTTGGGAATTACTTTGCAATATCAAAACTACTTGCAGAAAACAATGTTAATCCATCCTGAATGCGACCAATACATCACTTCATTAAAATATCTATTAATCTACTAAGAAAACAGATTTCTGCCTCAAAGTAAGAAGTAATTAAAAACAGTTAATAACAACAACAACTCCCCCTCTTTGGTCTGATGTCCTGTAATTTGTAATGCTAGCCACTCTCCAAAAAAATATTTGTTTGGGACTTCCTTATCAATTAAGGTAGATCACCAGCAAAAATCAGCACTCCTTGAAGATGTGACAATAATGCAAACAGCACAACATAATTCTCTTGATAAGTACTACAAAATATTCTATTTGCCATTTCCTATTTAACAAACTGCATATGGACAGAAGCTGGAACACAGAGGTGAAGCAATCAATACCTTTATTTGGCCAAGATGGATTTTACAATGCACTTACTGGAGCTTCACCTTCAACAGGGCCAGGCAACAACTACTAAATAAACAAAACCCTATGTTTAATAAAATAAACAGATCTAACGTCACCACATTTCATATTTTGAAAGTTTACTATTACAAATACTAACCCATCTCTAAACTTGAGTGCAGCGTGGTATTCTAAGAAAATAAAATCTAAAATATATTTATTCAGAAAGAGTAACAAATTATAAAACTTAAGCAGCGGCCAATGTCTTGTCACATCAGGACAAAGTCCATTAAAAAGTGTTCCAAATTTCAAACCAAATTATTTATACGTAGCACAATTGAAGTTATAGAAACTCCCAATCCCACAGTGTCTGAAAACTTTTGAACTTAGGGTGCATACATACTTTAAATAAAAATACTAATAACTACATGTAAACATTTGAAATATGCACAGATAGAAAACGGTAGCACAGCTCAATCTGGTGCAGGCTTTTATTTCAGCAGACCGCAAAAAGTTCAGGTGTACATCATAACACTCCAGCTGGAACTAATTGTTAACAGTTGTTGTGGTACAGCTCTCTAACAAGGGGTGGACACAGGAGCAGAGCAGAAGTATTACATACTACTACAGAAATAATGGGTGACATCTGACAGGCCAAAATTAATTCAGACAGCAGTTATACCTTCGGTAAGGCCACTACCAGGCAGGCAATAGTTAACATGGATGCAGATGCCACTCTATCCCTAATGGGTGATAGAAGCCCCATAAAAAAAGTAAAACGAACAGTATCGTTCTCTCACAACATGCAACAAAAATGCGCAACAGGCAACTAGGACACAACTATGTTCTAGTTTAAATTGTTAAAACATATACATTTACACAATTACAATAGTTTATATACATTTCTATTCTAAGCTGGCAGGGCAAGCTGTGTTACATTTTTGCCCAGTACTTTACACCTTAACACACACACTTCTGTATGAATCATATCAATATTCACAAATGAAATTCCAGATATCTGGGCTGTCAGTATTTCCTTTTGTGACAGCATATTTTCCCCTTTGTCCAATTTTATGCAAACTGAGTTAGTATACACAACAGATTTACATCAGGGTGCGGGGGGGGGGGTTCCTCTTCAAACTACTTATTGTATTCTGTTTGCCATTTTTTATAGACATTATTTTGGAGTGCAATTTTGATATTGTTAGATGTTTCAGTTACTGCATTTCTGCAATGTTTTTTGTTTGTGGAGCTTTTTTTTTTTAAACAGGCTTTCACCAAAAATTGATGACAAATCTGGACATTCTGCAATAACCTATACAATTGAGAGTATGGCCAAGTTTTGAACCCCCGACTGTAGATGTGAATGTCACGGAAAGAGTGCATGACTGTGCAAAACACTGTGTGCTCACAGAAGCAGTTAAGTTCCTCCTCATCGTCATTCAAGTTCAAGGGGTGGGTGAATAGGACAGAAAGAACCAAAGCTCTGTTCAACCTGGATTCTAGTTCTACATTGGTTATTGTGCTGTAGGAAGCTGCAAAAATGTAGACAGACTTCCACACATTTCTAGTTGGTGTAGAGTTTCATTGTGCTTACTGATTTGCATCCTTTCCTTATGGGTCACGTTGCTCAACACCCGGTGACAAATCCTACTGCCGCATACTTTGGTTCTTAACTTCATACTGCATAGACAGCTCTAATGGTCCAGCAATAATTCCTGTGTTCTTTGGGCCTTTTCCATTGTGCTGGAGGTTTCTTACAACTGTGTAAAATGTATAGTACTATCAGTTTTAGAAACTGTTATTCTTAAAGTGTGAAACATAACAGTAATTAGACCAAGTACAAAATTCAAATTGTGTTAATGACCCCTCACTATGGGTGAAACTACATTTTTGGGATGGGTACAAAGCCATTATACAAAATGGTTACAGTTATTAGAAGACTGACTTTCACTAGCAGATTGCAATATCTTAAATTGCAAATTGTTTTTAACAGATGCTAGAGGAGAAAACTTTAACTTTTAAAGCTGACATTAAGAATTAGGGTTCTTATTAAACCCACAATATGCTGGTAGAAGAGACAGAGGGCTGTGTTTTATACTTGGTCATGATAAAGCAGTAAAATGGGTCAATATATTACACAGATGATTCCAATATTATGGAATAGGCTGACTGAAAAAGGTAAATACTCCACATCTATAAATATGTTCAAAACTTAGAATAACCATGAGGGTTTCAAGAATACACTTCAAAATTAAATACAGTACTCTATATTTACAGAGCAGCTCCAGTCACTTTTTTTTGTAATTCAACACGTTTCTATGCCATAACATGAAATCAGCCCTAAGATTTTCTATATTAGGCTGAATGTACCTTCTTTGATTTTGCCCAAAAAATATAAAAAATAGTGTGAGGGGGTAAGTCCTTAATTAGTGCTGGGAATTACAATTATACATTTCTTATTCTTCAGAAAATGAATGCAAATAGTGTTTAAAAGGTCTCAATGATATAGAGCCTCTTTGTCAATGGTTACGCTAGTTCCCTAGTTAGTTAGTAGTTCCCTCATGCTGGAGATAACAGTTGAGAGCTATTGCTTGCCCACAAGAGATTCATTAAAAGGAAAGTTAGTTGTGAATCACAGGCTGTAAGTATGACACAGCTGTTATTACTGCAACTCCTTGTTATAATAGTTTGTTCTCTGTACTTCTTTTGTGCCTTTTAAGTTGTAAAATTGAAGTCACATCAACTTAATTTCAAAGCAATGCAGTAAGACATCTAGCTGTCACTTTGAAACTTTAATCCTAATGGCTATGCAATTCCTCACAGAATTATTTTAACCAATTGTTATTATAGAAAAAAAGCATTAAAATAAAGTATCCACATGACCAGTGGAATAACAAGAAAGACTAATTTTTCCATCATCATAGCACTGGCAGCTTTCTGCAATTTATGTTGATAGTAACTGCTTTATTATACTTTCATTTCAGTGAATGCTTTGTTATATTAGCTAAACAAAATTGGAAGATTCTACATTGAATTGCTGATCTAGGGAAAAAGAAACACAGTAGAAAGGATATAAAAAGAAGCCTGCATAATGGGATGGTAATAAATGTTGTCTACCAAGAAATATTAAATTCTGAATTAAAATGGATGCCCTGTGGCATACACTGAACTTACAATATTGCTTATTTTAAGAAAGCCGATCTTGATAGCTTTGCTAGAATTAGGCATGCTACTACTTCCTATATACAGGATTAGTATTATAAGGTGCATCTTTTCCCTAAAGCAAATGAGCATTTAATTGATATGGTACCCGGGTTTCATGGCAGATTGGATGCAAGCTGTTAAACATGACACCTTGTACAAATTAACATGAAATAAATTGAACTATGGGATTATTAACTCAAAAGAAAAAAAATGTATTTGGCAAGACCCAACAGTTTTAAAAATGATATCTAGACTTAGGAAGGTATATCAAAACTTTTCTTCACCACTCACCAGGTTGTAGATTTACCTGGGGTGTTGTGGGGAACTGGTTGCATATGCTTTGGGATTGTTGTTTATTTTATGGTTTTTCAAAAGTTGTTGCAAAATATATGCTATCAAATCTGGCTAAATCTGACTCCAATTACTAGGTCTTAGCTTTGTTGTTGGGTTAACCATACTTAATGTCCTTGAATCTGCCTTCCAGTAGTTTGTTGATATTGTTGCTAGCAATAACAAAAAAAAAATGCATTGCCAAAATGTGGAAACCTAACACTATTAACTTCTAATGCTTCTGTCTGTAATATCATGTGGCATAACACACCTACCTTTCACTTCTACATTCATTGGCGCAGTCCGAACGTCCTCTTGAATTCAAATCTCCAGTAGGCATGAAAGAAAAGGATGTAAACCATCAGTCACGCACAGACACAGAAGACGAAAACAGGTCGCAAACACCTGTTGCGTCTGTGCGACTGGACGTGATGCAAAGGGCATTCTTAAAGAGGAACGCCCTTTAAAAAAAAAAACTTTTTTTTATTTAAATTAATTTCTCGGTCAGCCGGTTCCAGGGGGGTGCAAGTGCACCCCCTTGCACCTGCCTGCGGGCGCCCTTGCATGTGTGTGTGTTACTATGTGAGCGAATAGGAGTGTGTGTGTGTGTGTGTGTGTGTGTGTGTGTGTGTGTGTGTGTGTGTGTGTGTGCGTGTGTGCGTGTGTGCGTGTGTGTGTGTGTGTGTGTGTGTGTGTGTGTGTGTGTGTGTGTGTGTGTGTGTGTGTGTGTGTGTGTGAACTGTCCAGATTTAGCCTTATAGCTTTGGCTGGATTGTCATAAAATGTGTGGTTTTCTGGCAAATCCTGGAGGACTGAAGTCACTAAATAATGACATATATGAGATTCAGACTTCATATCCTTCAGAAAATACATACTAAGACAAATCCTGTTATTCTAGCAACTTTCTAAGTTAAAAAAGCAATATTTAAAATGTATCCCTATTTTGGGCTATTGTATCCCCATTATTTCAGACTTCTAGATTTCTTGCACTAAGAGGTTGCGGGGTATACATACCTCTCAACTGCCTAGATGTTTGCCTTATATTTTGGATCATTCCTTAACATCTGTGGTTTTCTGGCAAATCACTGAGGACTGAAATAATTAAATAATGTCAAACATTTGAGTTTCAATTTCTTTTAGAAAATGCATGCCAAGGCAAATATTATTTTAGCAAATTTCTAAGTCTATAATAGCATTATTTAAAATCTGTCCCTATTTTGGGGTCTTTGTCCCATTATTTTACACTTTGTTCAGATTTCTTATGCTAAGAGGTTGAGAGGTATGGAGCTATGGTATGTAATGCAGTAGGGGGAACATACAGTAAGAGAATAAGACAGTTGCCAAGTCTCAAGAGCCACACTGTTGATGACACCTGCAGCCAGGAAAGCTAAACTTGAACAGAACAGGAAATTCTACTTAAGACGTACACTATACCCTAATGGTATCATTGTTAATGTAATGTCCACCCTTAGCCTATATTACACATCTCTGAAAAGTCAACATGTTCTCTTTATGTGCAGGTGTTCCAGGTGCTCAGTGGTTTATGTCCAGTTCTATATAATGGATGTATTGCATAAAAATTAGCTCAGCAGTGACCAGGCCCGTTTCATATGTCAGAGACATCAGCTAGTCATATGCAACATTTGGACTCACTGCCACATATATCTATCGTTGCCATGACAACATGGTAAGTAGCATGGAGCAGGATAATTTGCTGGTGATGGAGGCAGACTGAAGGACTACAGCTTACAGTATGAATACAGTCGTGATACAGCATATTCAAATATGATTTAAAGTATCACATGCATTCCTTTACTGTATGCTGGAAATCATCAAGCCTTATACATATTTTCATCATGCAGATAAGTGACTTTTCATCAACAGTGTAGCCAGAAAATTCCATTTTGTATTCACAAGCTTTTTACTACTCCCCCAACCTACCTGGCATTTAAAAAATGGGCACATCTTTCAAATTACTGTCGCTTCATTCAGTTAATAAATGTACACATCATTTTCAGTGGTCCCCTCTAAAACTAAATATATTGTTATTACATTAGCAATCCTCTCTGTATATAAAGTTATTTATCTGTTAAAGGCATCACTTTAGACAGTTCTAGACATAACACAGCCTGAAAAAGTTACAATGTTTCTGAGGGATGAAAAAATGTACCCTGTAGAGTACAAAGAGTATGCCTGGCTATACCGTTGATTTTTCAGGTACTTCATTTTATTGCAAGATTCAGAATTTGGTAATTCCTTTGAAAACATTACGGGATTTTTTAAGTAACAGAGCAGATTCAGAAATGGTAAAACTGAATGTTGTTCAACATTACAAACAACAAACAGACTTTCTAAGACGTTCATACCTTAAACCTAAAATTACTTAAAAGAATTACTAAAGAAACCCTGGCTTGGTCGGCAACTATGTATGACCAAAAGAAGTAATGAATGATTCAGTGCACTTAAAAAAAAAAAAGATTAATTTACAATTTAAATAAAAAAAATAAATTAATCAATAAACAAAGAACAGAAGGTACAACAGCATTAAAATACAAAACCTCAGATTTTACATATATTTCTAGTCAAAAGCTTTACAGATTATTCAACTGTTTTTAATGTACCTAAGCATTTTTGTCAAGGCCAACAATTCTATCTGAAAATACATGCAGCATAGTACATGACACACCACAGAATCAGTAGGTAAAATCTGCTTAGGATCTATACAAGCAATAATCTGTGTACACATCAAACTATGAACAGACATTCCAATATCCTAGACCTAGTCATTACCAACATGAGTGACCAGTGTTCCACACCTGAAGTCAACTCCTCATTGGTCAGATCCGTCCATAAGCTGATCACCCTAAACATCCACATCCTGCCCCCACCCAGCATTAAAGAAACCATGGTAAAACATTTCTCCAAAGCCAACTTCATGCTTCTTAAGACAGAAGTGGTGAACTTCATGACACCCATGCAGATGAACAATACAGTTACAACTGCTGAATCTTTTACAAATGCACTCTATAAGCACTTACACGAGTGTATGGATTGTGCCATCCCAAACAGAACCAAGATACTATCCTCCAAAAAAAGGAAGCCAGTCTGGTGGTCCCCTGCCATAAACAAACTCTACAACAGAAGGAAGAAACTCTTGCAAAAGAGAGTAAAATCCCATGAGTGGAGGAGCTCCCTTTTGAGCCTCAGTAAGAATCTGAGATCCCTTATAAGAGCGTCCAAATCTAGCTATGAAAACAAAATCGCCACTGATTCTAAGGACAACCACAAAGCATTCTATAGCTATGTGAAGAATCTCAATGGCAACACCCAGATCTGCTCTGAGTTACAGCACAAGGGCATGAAAATTACAGAACCAACTGATATTGCCAACATCCTGGCAGATAGGTTCAGTGCTAACTTTACCCACCCCTCACCCCCTAAAGGGCCCATATCTATACAAGAAGAATGCAGAGTCCCTGTAATCACATCTATGCAGGTAAGAGCTGCACTCTCTAAAACCAAAAACACAGCATCCATGGGACTGGACAACATCCCAGGCTGTGTTTTACATGAACTTCAGAATGAACCGGCTCCCCACCTAAGCACCATGTTCAATCATAGTCTCACGTCAGGCTTTGTGCCCACTGAATGGTGCACAGCAACAGTTATCCCACTCTACAAAGGGGGAGCCACCACTGATCCTGGGAACTATCACCCTATTAGCCTGATGAGCCTGGTCTGCAAGGCCATGGAACGTATCATCATGGAACTCATGAACAAAGACATTGGTAACCTCCAAACTCTGGACCCCACCCAGTTTGGGTTTGTGAAAGGCAGATCATGCCTTCTGAACCTGATCAATGTCTTTGAAGCAGTCACCAAAGCCGTAGATGAGGGTAAAGTGGTTCACACAGCCTATCTTGACCTCGCCAAGGCTTTCGACACCATCCCCAATTTTGGAATTATAGCTAAACTCATTAAACTAGGTATAAATCTTTACGTCACAAGATGGATTGCCAGTTGGCTCACTGACAGAACCCACAGTGTAAAAGTTGCAGACTCCAAATCTGACTTCAAACCAGTGACAAATGGAGTACCACAGGGTTCAGTCCTGGGACCTCTCCTGTTTGGTATCTACTTTTCTGAAGTACAGGCTAACACAGAAGGCCTCTGGCTAACAAAGTTCACAGATGACTGCAAACTAGGAGCCATAGTCGAGTCTCCAAATGATATGGACATCCTACAGAAGGGCCTCACTGAGACAGATGCCTGGTGTCAGAGGCATGGCCTCAAGCTCAATGCCAAAAAGTGCATTGTCATCCCCTTTGGAAAAAAAACTTTGTACCCATGAACTACCACATAAACTGCAGTCTACTTAATGCCGAATGTGTGATAAGAGACCTTGGGACCCAGGTGGACAGTAGTCTCTCCTTTGATAATCACATTGCCACAGTAGTCAGGAAATCCTTCTATCTGGCACACCTCATCACAAAAGGGTTCTCATCCAGGAAAAAAGAGGTCATTGTTCCCCTCTACGCAGCACTCATTAGACCCATTATAGGGTACAATGCCCCTTTTGGAATGTACCTCACAAGACATCTGCAGTAGCTGGAATGCCCACAGAAGTACCTCACATAGAGGATTACTGACCTCAAACAGATGCCCTACACTGACCATCTCAAAAAACTCCAGCTTTACTCTGTAGTATATAGCCTACTCCGAGGAGATCTCTGCCTAACATTATAAAACTATATTAAACCCAGAGGTGTTGGACATGCTACACCTAAGGAAATCCCAATCCCTCCGAGCTACACTCTCTAGGGAGCTAAACCTTCTCACCACAATAAACAGGACATGCTGGAGGGATAGATTCCTGTCCCAGAGACTTCCTATACTCTGGAACAAGCTACATATCTATGTCAAGCAAAGTACCTCATTAACACTCTTCAAGAAAAATCTTGATGAGTGGATGGGAAATAGGAAATACCCCCCGGGAATCACTTCTGTGGCTCTGCTCAACAGGGGTACTGGAAATTAACTTTCTGGGTGGTGTAAGCCAGGGAACCTTGTTGGCTAGGCTTACTTAGGCCCTTGGGCCGATAGCCTAGTACCTACCTATGAACTATTCCTCTAATGCCAATGTTGTAACATTTCACAAAAGTAATACTTGAAAACAAAGAAATAATCTAACTCAGAATATAAGACAAAACCTTCACTGAGATCCTACTAGAGTCCTAGGTCCAAAGGAATGGTCAAGTGCATACTTCTAAAACAGAACTAATATTACTTAAATTCACTATAGCTTTCAAATACAGAATATCTAAAATTATAGATATGTCTGTAAATATCCAAATAACTTTAAAAAATTACCTACTTTGTCCAAGAAATAAATCAACCAAACTGAGCATGTCACATGAAAGACAAAATAATCTACCCTCAGAAAGTAATCTAAACCAAGACTATTTAATTAATTAAAGAAAAAAGGAAACCAACAGCCCTAAATGTTACCAAAACCACCTAATGCCAGATGAAGAAAATGTATACTCACTGGACAAATCTTAGCAAACTTCTACACTTAAAAAAGCTAAACTTCACAATCTATGAGACGATAAATATTAATTTACAAACTCATCCAAGAGAAAAGCTCTAAAAAGAAATATGATGCAAGTAACCTGACCATTCAACTAATGTTACAGCATGTTTATAAACAAAATATTCCTTAATATTTCAAAATAAAAGTGATATTGTGCACTCATGTACAGTGATATTTCTAAATGATATTATTTTGGTTAACCTGACATTCTTGTATGATATTTAAAACTAAAAATGGATATTTTTTACGGTGTATTGCTCTTTAATATATTTAATATATAATCATTCATATAGGCTTAAAATTCCACAGTTTAATTTCAGAAAATTTAAATGCTATACAATAACTATATTTTGACAGTGCATGCGTCAGACTAATTACAAAAAAAAGCAACTGTTACAAATTATTTGAGAAACTTATACTGAAATAATAGTACTCTTCTCTAATTATTTATATTTAATATATATTACATATATTATTTATATTTATATTATATTTAATATATTCTTTTTAATCTAATGCAGTAAGGTTGGGGTTCACAGTATACATTATTCCTTCTTCTCTAATGCATTTGATACCCCAAGCTTCACCATCAGGACAAAAGTCTTGTCACTTGCAAATAATTTCCACATTATAGAATGGCTATGATCATTTATCCAACAGGAGTATTATTTCATTATAAAGTTTCTATTTGCATGGCTGTAGCTGCTGCAAGCTCCAAACACATTAAAAAGTTAAAATAATGCACATTAACTGAATACAGCACATAATCCAAAGAAAACCAAGTCAGTCCAAAAGGAAACCACAAAGCAGCATTTTAATAAATCCATGTAAAACAGAGAATGGTTAAGTGCTTTTGTCTGCCAAATCAGACATCTTCAAAACCACCCATATTAAACTCAAAGTTCTACTTAAAAACATTCAAAGAAACACGCCCCTCAAAAACAACCAATGCATTTAAAGAAACATGCTTACAATAAATACATGTGAAGAATTAAGATAATTTGAAAATAATAAAAAATAGTTAAAAATAGTTAAAAACAATTACATTTCCAAAGCCCTTCTCTTTAATTCACTAGAAATAGAAATATTGTCATTTAAGCCTGGTGGATATGCAGCATCAAATTTAAGCTGCCATTTCATTTCCTTCCTAAGTAATTCATTTTCCCAATCACCACCAGTATCGTGCAAAACCTGCTGTTCCAAAATTAGAAACACAAACTTATTAAAGTTTAAACAATATAATGAATGTTGAGCAAGTGCCCTTTTATTATCCCTTCTTCTAATACTATAAATATGTTGATAAATCCTTTGTTTAAGGGAATTATTGGTTTTACCAATATAAAATGCATTGCATGATCAACAGGTAGCTAAATAAATAATTATTTTTGTGTTGCAGTTTACAAACGTACCCACATTCCATGTTTTGATCTTACTGAGCACCTCACCATCTTTATTAACATTAATATACATACAATGTGTACAATGTTCACATTTTCTTGTAGTGGGGACCCCATATGTGCACCCAGTATGTTCCAATATCACCTTACAATTGCTTCTATTTTTATAAGTAAAAGTTGGTCTGGAAATACAGCACATACTGAATGTGGCATCTTGTCCTGCTGCAACCAAAACCACTCCCAAATCCAAAGCCAAGAAATAAAATGTTGCAAAAACTACATCAAGCGGTCAGAGGGGATATATAGATACTACTTTAATAAATAAAAATACAAATACAGGTTAAGTGCTTTCATCTAATTAATATCAGACTTCATCAGAACTAACATACCATAGGTAACCAGCACTTAAATAGCCTCCTACTTACCCATCAAATTCACCATCATTTAAATAATTAATAATTAAATCAACCAAAAATGGCTTAAAAATGAATAGGTACGTACAAGGCACAAACCTGTAAATAACAATTTAACTATTACCTAGATTATATTTTAGCAAGATGAAACTAAAATTTAAAAAACTAAAAGCATGCCAGTAAGTGGCAGTATAAGAATCAAAGTGGATCCAAAATAAATCAATCCTTGCCTCTTCTGATGTAGATTAGTAGGGTTTAGTACTGAGTAAAGCAAAAACTGGCTGGCATTTTGTCCTTATTAGCTTTAAAGAATCTGTGAGCTTTCTATAAGTCATGTGTAAATAAAATTGCTTCAGGTTGCCACCTTGGCCAGTCATGACCCCATGACTTCACCACCCTTGCCCTATAAATACATGAATGTTTGACAATAATATAAAACAAGCCTTTGTCAAGGAATCTGCAAAAAGGCATGCCTTATTTTTATGCATACATTGTTCTTCTGATAAGTTTTAAAGATAAACATTCATTTAAACTAGACCAAATATTTGTGTTTAGTCTATGACACTTGTTTTTTCTACATATTAACTCATTTTAATCGATCACCTGATCTAACACTACCTTTATGAACATGAAAAGCAAAAAGATGGTAAACTATAAAATTCATTCTAAGAACAATACTTTGCAACAAAGTTGGATGTATCCTTCCTGCTAATGCATATTGATTGTTCATGAATCCACTCAATTAAAGTCCTTAAATTATGGGACTTGGCCTAATTTAAACAAAAGTTATGTACTTACCATAAAGCTAGATGGTTTCAGTCATGTCCGCCCAATATGACATATGCATGCTTGAAGCCACTTGTCAGAGCTGATCCGGCCACATTAGTGCTCCATCCTTGAGTCTATTAAAAAATGTTTCCTTCCATAATGCATATGTCCTTCTAGTTGCCTCAGATTTTGACTGATGTCTGAAGAACTAGGCAACTCTATACTGTCTGAGAAACAATCCTTTAAATCTTACAAGAGAAGGCAGGAGGAAGGTTCCAAGGGTGTATATCAGGCAGACATGACTGAAAGGATCTTGCATTATGGTAAATACATAACTTTCATATCCTATTCAGTCCATTCAATCTGACATATGGGCCAGAATCCCCAGGCTTAATATGTCCCATGTGGTCTCAAGACAGGAGACCTTTAAGGATAGTAGCACCTAATAATGATCTAGTCCTTGAGAAGCAGTCCAGTTTATAGTGACTGATGAATGTATGCATGGACAACCAGGCATTATCATCACAAATGTCACTTACTGAAGAAGAAGATCTAACATAATCTATAGAGTTAAACATTACCCTTGTGAAGTCTGCTTTTGGCTTACTGGGGAAGGACTTGTTTTGATTAGCATAAATGAAGGAGATACAGTCTAACAGTCAGCTGGGGAGAGTCAGAAACTTTCAATACCTTTTCTCCAAGTTTAGTGGGAGCTAAGGAGACAAATAGCTGTCATTTTTTTCTGAAAGGCTTGGTTGTGTGAAGGTAGAAATGCAACTGTCTATGAACATCTAAGGTGTGTGAGATATACTCACTTTTGTTGCTGTAGATGGGGAAAGAATACTGGCAGATGAAGAGCGTGAGCTAGGTTAGATTCCAAATTATCATTAGGAATAAAAGAAGGGCCATGATTCAATACCTTTGAATTGCAATACCCTATCTTTGTGAAAAATTATACAAGGAAGGGATAAAGATAGGGCCTGCAGTTCTGAAATTTTCCTAGCCGATGTGATAGGAAATTTTCCTAGCCGATGTGTACTAGGAAATTTGTCTTCCAAGAGAGAAACTTTAGCTCTGCTGAGGATGCAGGCTCAAATGGAGATTTAGTCAGAGCCTCCAGGATCAGATTTAGATTTGGCATTAGAGGATCTTTGATTTGAGGTCTTCATAAAAAAATATTTTTGAGAAATGTCTTGCATAGCTTATATAAGGCAAGTGATTGACTCTGAAGCCCTCCCAAAAACTGGAGATTGCTGATTGTTGAACCTTGATGGTGGAGTAACTAGAGACCGATGGAAAAATGAACATTAAGAAGTGGAGGATGTCAGAAACAGGTGCAGAGACAAGGTCAGTCTTCTGATTATTGATCCAAAGGGCATATCTTTTCTATTTATTATGGTAAACTTTTAGAGTAGAGACTTTTTGGGAAGTGGTGAGAATTGTAACCATGTCTTTAGTTACAGACTCCTCCTTGGCCATCACTGGAATTGGAGAAACCAAGTGGTTAACTTTAGGCTCTGGATTTCTGGGTGAGGCTTCCTGGAGGTATGAGTGACTAGATCCTGAATGAGATCTAGTATCTAAGGGAGCTCTCAAAGATGAGGTTTCAGAAGGAGGAACCAGACTTATCAGGGCCAGAAAATTTTCTATGATGATGACTGTTGCCTTGCACCTCATTACTTTCTGTAGGAACATGTGAATTAGGGGGAAGAGGGGGAGAGGGCATCAAGAAGCCTCAGTGGCCATTGCTGAGACAGAACATTCCTTGGTGACTGTCTTAGTGGGGGGAGGATTATAGCAAAGAACTTGCTGAACCTGGTGTTGTGGGGAGAGACGGAGAGATCACAGCAAGGAGTGCCCTAATGTTGAAAAGTCTGGTTGGCTACTACTGGATTGAGAGACTACTTATGAGGCATAAGGAGAGTCCTGCTAAGCCTGTCATCTTGGCAATTCAAGACTCTGGGGATGTGTGTGTTGCCATGAGAAAGTGGTGTAAGGCCATTTCCCATTGCAAACCCTCATTGCTTCCCAACATAGAAAGTAAGACCTGTGCTTGTTGATGTACCAAACCATGTTTATGTTGTCCATTTGGATGGATATTACACCCCGAGGAAGGTATTCCTGAAGTTCCTGCAACACAAGGAGGATTGCCCTCAACTCAAAGACATTTATGCGTGTATTGATCTCTGTTTCCTACAACTGACCTTGGACCATTCTCCCCTTGTAATGACCCCCAAACCCCAGGAAGGATGTGTCTTTGGTCACCATCACTACTGGCCTTGGCAGTTACAAAGGGTTTTCCCACAGCTACCAATGGGGACTGTAGACACCACCTGAGTTGAGACTGGCACGAATTTGTAATAATTATTGTCTTGTACAGAAAGTGTAAGTGTTGTGACTATTGTCACTGTAGGATTTTCATGGGGAAATATGCAAAGTGAACTATTAAAATGGATAAAACCATGAGACCCAGCACTTTCAGTACTAGAGCTGTGGAAGAAGACAAACTGAGAAGCAAAGAGTGGATGGCTGATCTCAGGGTGTAAAGTCTTTATCCTGCAGTACGAAAACTATGGACTGAGTAATGTCTAGCCTGCATCCTATGAATGTTGATTGTCTGAGCTGGCATCAGTTTGGACTTCTGGAGATTGACTATTAATCTCCAGAGAATTGCAGAGGTTGTGGAGATAAACTCTGGCTTCGACAAGGGACTCCATTGATAGGTCAGATATGAAACTATTGTCTAGGTAGGGAAAAAATCCTGTACACTATTAATCATAAGTGAGTTGTTACGGCAGTCATGCACTGGAAGACATCCTGGGGGCTGTAGAGAGAGCAAATGGCAAGACTCAGAACTGGCAGTATATGGCTCCTATGTGGATGTATTTGGTAAAAGGTAACCTACGTGGAAGTGCAGAAACCTCCAACTCCTTTGCAATCTTTATGTGAAGGTAAGCGTCATGGAAATTGATAGAGCACATCCAGACTTTCATCCTGAGACAGTAGACTAGACTGGTAAAGAGGTTGATACTGTGGTAACTGGAAACATAACGATAAATTCAGAAATAAACTGCTCCAGTGTCAAGCAAAAACTTTATTAAAGCAAAGCTTTCGGGTAACAACCCTTTCTCAATGCTAATAGCATTACACAGAATAATCACCATTTAAATAAGAGCAAACAAGTATCACATGACCACAGCCAGCATATCACATGACACTGCATAACATTTTTTTCTCCTGGCCTAAAACTGAGAATCAAATGAAACCGTAGACTGGGTAGAGAGAGTCAATGTATCAATTGGATGAATTTTCCTTGAGGCAAGAGTCATTAACAGTCAGTCGAGAGACTCACATGGTACAGCAGAGCTTACAACAGGAAGAACAGCATTCAGACCCGCCCACTTCCTCTACAGTGAGTAGTGTGAGTATGGCAGTCCAGAATGGAGTGAGTGAATCAATGGATGCAGTGGTGGTATCAGAAAAAGGACTGTACAGAAACACTGAATTTGACTTCTTCACAAAAGTGTTTTCAGCTAGATTTTCCAGAGAAAGTTGCAGCGTGGCAGAGAACTCCATCACAACGGCGGTCACAGCAGAAAAAGATACTGATTGGGGCCAAGAGAAAAAACAGCAGTCCACTGCATTACAATAAACCAGCATGAAAGTAGCTGGTTTAAACAAAGATATTTTGAACTTATCAGACTTTGTTTTGTCAGATGCTCATATCTCATTGTTGGAGAAGGGTTTGAAGTTTATTGCAAGTAGTTCTGATGACATAGTGACAGCACTGACTGACTTAAAGTTGTTTGTAAGAACTCTGAATTTGAAATTGCTGTATAAAAATTATACTCAAACTGATGTTTTGAATTGTAAAAAATGAAGCACATTTGTACCAATTAGTAATCCAGTTTTAACAGCATTTCATAATGTCTGTGAGAATGAAATTAGGCAGCTGTATGCTAAAGATGTTAAAAAGAAGTATTATAATTTAAAGTATGACGAGTATGAAGCCATGAAAACCTTGGAGAGTGACACTAACATCATTATTAAACAAGCTGATAATGGTGGAGCCACTGTAATTATGAACTGAGCTGAATACATGGCCTCACTAAAACTGTTGTTGAATGATGAGCACACTTTTAAAATTACTTTTTCTGACGTTAGAAAATGCATCAGTGATGTGAACATGGCTATATATGACTTGCAGCTTAGTGGTGATATAAATATTGAATTAATTATTTTACTGTGCCTTGTCCCAGAATTCCTCAGATATACGATACACCTAAAAGTCATAAGTCGCTCACCAACCTACCACTGAGACCCATTGTCTCAGGAAGGGGTTGGGTGAGTGACCCATTGTCCGTATATCTGCAGAAAAGGTTAAGCCAGTTTTTGCATATGTGCCCTAGTGTGGTTAAAGAAACTTCTGACTTCTTGAGAAAACTAAAGGAGTGGCATGTTAAAAGAAGTCCAGAAGGAGACTTTGGTTATTTATTTGTGACAGTGGATATACCTTCCCTGTTCACGGTAATTCCAAATGATTATCGGCTTGAAGCCATAGGAGAATTTCTAAATAATGAACTGTCTATGCCAGCAAATAAGATAGAGAGTATTTGCCTACTTCTAGATCTAGTGTTAACAAAAAATGTATTTGTTTTTGATGATGAACCTTATTTGCAACAGGTAGGAGTGGACATGGGGACATCAATGGCCAAACACATATGCAAATATTGTATTGCATCAGTAAAAAAAAAGTTTATATACAGCGACCGGCATGTTTTGAATAGTAAGGTTGAATCCTACCAAAGATTTGTGAATGACTGTTTTTTTTTTTTTGTATGGAAAGGGAGTTCTGATGAGCTGCATGAAAACATTTCTTATTTAAATGGCACTACAAATTTTCTTAAATTTAAAATGTTACATTCTGACAATGAAATAGTGTTCTTGGATATATGCCTGGAGGAAAAATTAGAAAGAATAGAAGCCAGCATTCATTAAAAAGAAGTCCATGCTTGCCGTTATGTGCATAAGCAAAGCATGCATGCACCTCATGTGTTTCCAGGAATAATGAAGGCCCAGGTGGGTACATTCAGTAAGTTAAATACTGATGACCAGAAATCTAACCAGCAGGTAGAAGAGATGGTTGATGAATTTATAAATAGTGGTTATAATCAAAAAGAAGTTCTTAGAATTTGTGAAGGGGTAAAAAAGGATAGAGAAACTTCTCTGAAACCCATATTTTCTATGGGGGCAGAAGAAGTGTTACACAAGGGAGCTCAATGTAGTAAAATTAGGTATGTAACTATTTTTAATGTAAGGACAAGTGACCTTAAAAGAATTATACAAAATAATTGGACTATTTTGTTGGCTCTGCTTGAGCTGCAGACAATTTTGAATAAAAAGCCTTATTTTTCTTATAGAAATTTAAAAAGGAAGCTATGTTATAAAGATTTTAAAGTATATGCCAAGCAACAAACAGTTACGAAGCAAGGCACTTTTAAGTGTATAAATTGTAGTTGTTGTAAGGACATTTTAACAGATAATAATAGTGTGTTCATACATCCTGTGACCAACAGGCAATACACTTTTTCCCTCTCAGCCAGTTTGAATACCAGTCACGTGGTGCACCTCGCCACTTGTGTAAAATGTTTTTCATTTTATGTGGGGAAAACCACCAGAAGGCTGAGGGAACGAATTATTGGGCATAAATTGGATATAAGAAGGAAAAATTACAAGAATGCCCTAAGTAGACATATCATGAGGAAGGGTGAGGACCATTGTTTTAAGTTTACAGTAATAGATATTGTAGTGAAAGGAACTGGGGGCGTGATTTAAACAACTTTCTTGAAACTAAAGAGTATGAATGGATTATTAGATCATGTGCAGAGTCTGAACCTGGTCTTAATAATACTGTAAGTGTTAAACCTCTTTTAGTAAGAATACAACAACAAAATATTTAATGTACTTTTAAAAAAAAAAAATGTATGCAGTCATGTGATATGCTGGCTGTGGTCATGTGATACTTGTTTACTCTTATTTAAATAGTGATTATTTGTGTAATGGTATTAGCATTGAGAAAGGGTTGCTACCCGAAAGCTTTGATTTAATAAAGTTTTTGCTTGATGTTGGAATAGTAGAATAGACCACACTGTGACTGTTTTGAAGTGAGTTTTGCAAACATAATTCTTTAGTTGATTAAGGTCCAGAATGGGCCTAAGGTTCTCTGTTTTCTTTGCAACTAAAAAGAAGCTTGAATAAAAGCCTGATCCTGTCTGGTCTGGTGGGACCTCTTGCGTTGTTCTTTTTCTAGAAGAGAATCTGTCTCTTTCTGAGCTGTATTTACCTGATTGGATGGGAAATCAGGCAATGGCTTGTAGGACTGAGGAGGAGTTTGGAAAAGGAAATGTAATAGCCTCTCTTGCATTTTTCTTGCATGATGGCCTACCACACAGCTAGGAGGAGGACGGAGAAACATTCCCCATCTGTCTCCAGAGTGTAGTAGTCAGGCAAATCTTCAGGGATAGTATTGCTTATGAACAGAAAAGGGGCCACAGTATCTGTTTTTGCGGAACCCCTTGGCTTTTTAAACAATGTCCATTAACTCATTAACCCCAAGTACTTTCTCATGGAGCCTCTGTGCTTAACACTGAGCACACCATGAATAGATACTAATTACAAGTGGTTACCCCTGAGTGCCTTCCACAAGCGTGAGAAACTGTATTCGAGATTTGTAGCCAAACTTAATGTAAAACACGCTGAAATCTTAACTGAATGTGTAAATTACCTTATATAATTATGATTCAGCATGTTTTTACATTAAGGTCACATTAAAGTTCTTGAAGAAAATCATGTTTAAAAGTTCTTGATAAAGCAAGTGGTGGCAGCTAATCGGATTCTTGCAATCCAAGTCACCACTTGCGTCACACCTATACCCCCAACATTATTTTCTTTTGTTTTCCCCAAATAAATAGAGGGTCCAGCAGCAGGTATTCCCTTTCTTTTTTCAAATATTTGTAGATTTTACCTGCTACTGGATCCCTCTATTTTTTTTGGAGGGGGGGGGCTCACAGGCTGCACAGATCGCCAGACCTGCAAGGAGTTTCCTGGTTCAGCTTTGCTCAAGGACTTCCCGGTTCAGTTTCTCCCTAACATCCTAGGCAAAAATATGTGATTTTTTACTTGCAATGTACAATAGCTAGGTGAATGCAACGTCTTTTTTTTTTTTTTTTTTTTTAATGGCGTTGCTATTGCTAGTACTGTTACTGCAAATACTGCTTCCTCTAGTACACATGTTGTAAGACAATTTAATGTCCCTATGTGTTTCCCAATCCTCTTCCTTTAGCTGTGTTTGTAAGCCTGTGTGAAATTGAATTGACACTTTTGTTACAAGGTAGACCTCTGGTGTGATTTTTGCTATATGGGTAGAGAAGAATGTTTATGTTTTATATGCACAGCACCAGGTTTGGAGTTGGAGTTATTGTTTTTATTTCTGTTTTGTGACATTGTATCCGCAATTATATTCTTGGTTTTTGGTATTTAGTCCTGCTTAATCTGGATGGTAATGTTCAGCTCTCCTTTTTAGTGAACCCGCATTCACGGTATTGGTTTTCGGCTTTCCCAGCTGAAGCTACGATTGGACATTTTTGTTGTCCCCTGGTGCTCATTGGGCACCTTTCTCACTGTAGTTGCATTTGTATCACTAACCAGCATTGTTTTAGTAGGCAGCACAATTTTTATTACAATTTGTTTATTCCCTTGCACGGACCTCGTTCTTTGCTTTTTGAAATGTTGTATCTAATAGGTAATATATGTAACCTAAATGCCCCTTATGTCACTCTTACATGAACGAAAAGCTATTAGAGTAAGGGCTCCCCATAAAGTTTCTAAACTCAGCCCAAAATAACTGAAAACAAAAGGCAAGAGTATGGGCAATGTTGTCTACATATTCTACTGCGGTAGTTCGGCTACCGTCACCATTTTTAACTGGAGAATACGTATATACAGAATATGCAATGGATATGTAGTCAGTCTGAAATGATTTCTCTAAGTTTAAGGTTATTCCCTTTCTCAGTGTATTTGGCTGCAGGTATTTTTACATGCCCATTTACGTGCATTTTGAAACTAGCCGAACTTTGCCCCATTAGCCTGACCTTCTTATTCACAGATCACATTCCTTGTATAGCTTTTCAGCTGAAAGTCAGGTTTGTTGCGATTGGACCTTTATGTGTCTACCCTGTTGCTGATTGGGCACCTTTGCTTGGAACCCCTCCACTAGCTAGAACTTTTTTTTTATCGACTGAATATCTTTAATGTAATTATCTTTTATGATTTTTGACAGGCACTTTGATTTTGACACTATAACAGCAAAAAGAGACATTATGTCCAGTAAGGAAAAAGTTGCAAAATGTTTTAGAATTCACAGTAATTCTATCTTACCGATTCCACTTAATTTATTATTATAACATGGCATGAGTATTTTAACACTTAGATATTGAGTGCTGAAAAACAGTATGCAGAATATTTACTCTGCTAATAAAAGAAACTGCTGATTCTATCAACTTTTTAAGTTTACAACAACAATATTTAATGCCCGTTTTTTGGAAACTCTGTGCCCCCATTTTATGTGGCTCTGTCCAGAGTTATTGCCCTAAGAGGTTCAGACGTATGGTTACTATACGTTATAACAAACTATTGTAATCCTATGATATATATATATATATATATATATATATATATAAAGAAAATCAAAATCTCCACTATCTGACTGCTAGAAAACATCCTGAGATCATCTGCTGTCAATCATTTTTTTTTCACAAGAGCTGACATCCTCTGTGAAGGAAACGGAGGTCGACATATATAGAAACTGAAAATCTAAATTAAATACATGTTTTATTAGACTTCTGTCTCCTGTTCAATCTCACAACACCTCGTTGCTTTATTTAACTCTCAATAACTAATTTTTATGCTATAATATTTGTTGCTCACTTGATAACTTTTTTTCAGATATACTGTTCAGTTTTGGCAATTATGGTGCTATAGTATCATTTGTTCAGGTGGAGTTCTCAGAAATATTAATTTCAAATGATATTTTTATGGCTGAAATGTTTGTTTTACTTTCTTACTCGTATTATATGCTACTCAACACCGGAGCCTAAAGCACATAGCCAGGAGAACAACATAACTAGAAGTCTAAGATCCACCCCACTAAATCCACAAATCTCTGGTAGTACTGTGTATTATGTCCTGTAAAGCAGAACACATGGTGCGAGACTATTCAGCACAGAACTAATGAAAGAGGACAATGCATCACAGGTGGCTTATGCATTTACTGGGCCTTTCTACAGCCTGTTCAGCATCCAGCTCATAATGCAGTGCAAAACTCTATCCCCATCCTTAAAGTGAATTTAAAGTTCCTAGTACTATTATAGATAATATCCAAAAACACAGTAGTCACGAACAAACAGCTTTAATGAAGCTTTCGGGTCTACACCCTTCATCAGCACATAAAATCAACTCATATAAACAACATTTAAATAGAGGAACATTTGAAAATCACATGAACAAGCCAGCCATTCAGATAAAGACCCAAATTAATTATGCAAATTACTTAAAAGCACATCATATCTAAATTTCTTAATTACTCTATTATACTTATAAAATACATGTACAAAAATACATATTACTTAAATCATCCATATTAAAATATACAGAACATTAGAAAAAATAATAAAACAAAACAACTATCACAAATTTTATGTTATAAAGATTTTTTGACTGAATCCGTCCCTATACGAACTAGTATGGGGACCTTTAAGTGTTATAATTGTGTCTGTTGTTCTGATATCAATGATAGTAGTAGTAGCTTCCAGCACCCCATAACAGGTGAATGTTTTGAATTTGTTTCTCGAGCAGATTGTAATACCACTAAGCTAGTCTATCTTGCTAACTGCATTTTATGT
This sequence comes from Protopterus annectens, assembly GCF_019279795.1. Taxonomy (NCBI): domain Eukaryota; kingdom Metazoa; phylum Chordata; order Ceratodontiformes; family Protopteridae; genus Protopterus; species Protopterus annectens. Next base: position 1,208,361,756 of record NC_056741.1, read on the forward strand.
AATTTTTTTTATGTGGGGAAAACATCTAGAAAGCTTAAAGCTAGAATAACAGAGCATAGGTCTGAGATTAAAAGGAAGGTTGAGACAAATGCATTATTCAGACATTTACATGAATTTCGAACACATGCATTCAAATTTAGATGCATCTGTATGGTACAAATGGGCATTAGGGGTGGTGATCTAGATAATATTCTGTTACTGAAGGAATATGAATGGATAGTACGTTTACAGGCTGACAAACCTCCGGGCCTAAATGGGTCAGTAAGTATAAAACCAGTGTTAGTTAAGCGGCAAAGGGAGAATTTATGATAGTTGTTTTGTTTTATTATTTTTTCTAATGTTCTGTATATTTTAATATGGATGATTTAAGTAATATGTATTTTTGTACATGTATTTTATAAGTATAATAGAGTATTTAAGAAATTTAGATATAATGTGCTTTTAAGTAATTTGCATAATTAATTTGGGTCTTTATCTGAATGGCTGGCTTGTTCATGTGATTTTCAAATGTTCCTCTATTTAAATGTGGTTTATATGAGTTGATTTTAAGTGCTGATGAAGGGTGTAGACCCGAAAGCTTCATTAAAGCTGTTTGTTCGTGACTACTTTGTTTTTGGATGTTACTTGACATTTTCTGATCTAGTGTATTTTCGTGTTGGAACTATTATAGATAAGACATAGTGAAGTAGAGGACACACATATAAAAAAAAAACATCAGGTAGTATGAGATAGGAGCTAGAAAGTCAGAGTCGAGTATTTGAGTTTTAGGGGAGAGAAGGGACAGATATGGTTGTTGATGATACAATGTTTTTTTTTTTTAAAGTGAATTTAAAGTTCCTAAAGGAGTTTAAGATGCTAATGTGTGAGGGAAGAGTATCCCAGAGTTTTCAATACAGAAAGAGTATAGGCTTTTGCCAGCTCTTTTATTTGGTGTGTATACTTCTAAGAGTTGTTTGTTAGTGGAACGGAGACTTCTGGATGGGTTGTAAGGTTGTATGATGGGCTTTAGAGCTAGGCAACTTTCAGGAAATTTTTACATTTTGCTGTTTCTTCTTTGCATTTTTAGTTCTCTGCTTTGACCTTTGGGTTCTCTACTGCCCCAAAGGTATTCACCACATCCCTTGCTCCTGTGATTACCTTTTGCAGGAAGATAGGTGTTCATATCTTTCCCTACCTGGACAATCTACTCATTCAAGCTTCTTTCCCAGATACTCTGCTTCAGGATCTCCAATTTACTATTTACCTGTTACAGAGTCTGGAGTTTACCATAAACTTCCAGAAATCTTCTCTGATGCCTTCTCAGCATCATGTTTTCCTTGGTTGCCGGCTTCAGACCATCCCTGTGTTGGCATCTGTGCCTACCACCAAGGCCCTCTCTCTCACTCCCTTTTTCCATTCTCTTCTTCCTATGGCTTCAGTCACAGCCAGGGAATTTCTCAGGGTCCTCAGGTTCATGGCTTCAACCATTCCTATGCTCTCAGTAGCCAGACTTCACATGAGAAAGATTCAGTGGTACCTCAATTTAGTGTGTCTCCAACACTGCCATCTACTGTCCTTCCCGGTAACCTTACATCTCTCCCTGTCTCAAGTTTGAGCTTCAGTGCTGCATTCATCAACTTTCTCTCAACCCAGAGAGCTTCCTTTCCAAGCTCCAGTCCCAACTCCAGAGCTCTTTACAGATGCCTCAGACAGGGAATGGAGACTCCTTTGGCTGTTACAAGGTTCAGGGTCTCTGGCCGTCAGAGGTCAGACCACATCAATAGAAAGGAAAAGAGGGCTCTGTTTCAAGTTCATGACACCTTGATGCCCTACACCTTGTGAAGAGAGTGTATGTGTTATGTACAATACCTGTAAGTACTAAAGGCTTTGGTACACTGGCTGGACATTGGGCTATCTTTGGGAGGAGATCCCTTAGGTTATGAATACTACAATACTGAAGAGACAGACATCTACTGTTATGATAAAATCTAACACAACTGTACTTTCTGTGGTGCCATGGCCTAATTTCCCTTAGTCAGTATGAATACCTCTTTGTGTCTCCTTTAAAAAGTGTCCTCTGACCTAGTGAGTCTAAACCAATTGCTTTGGAAGTGAAATGCACATGAAAATTTAATTTACTTGACCACAGCATTTTCTGATGTAGACAAAGAATAGTAATATGAGTCATTCCTCATTGTTTGGTACCTTGCTAACAATTAGGTGGGAGGAAGGGCTCAGTAATAACCGTTATACTATTTTTACTAAGTGTTGTACTATATTTACTGAATGACTATGGCCTTCTCCTAACAGATGATAATGACTCTGTGTTACATAACAGCTGCAGAAGGTAATATAATGAATGCCCCCCCACCCCTACAAATAGGACCAGTATGGTAAGTAAAACTCTGTTATGAATTGTGTAAAATATGATATTTTTCTGAGTTTGGCAAATAACTGTGGTAAGGAGCTGGTGAAGATGTTGAGAAAGAACAACTGTTTCAGAAGAATGCTACCAAGTACAGCTGAATATGTCAGTAACCATCCTGCAATATTGCTTTTTTTATTCTGCTTTTATCAAGCATGTGTAGAGTTTAGATGACAGGAAGGGCTTAGTAATACAGAACTTGATCCCTTAGGTCTATTGCTGAATGGACACATGTAAAGAGAAAAGGCATAGATAAGGCAGACTGCTGGCAATGAAGAAGGTCGTGAGACTGTAGTGGTATCAGCTGTCTGAGTGGGTAGCCAGCACAGATATCAGACAGGTCAGATGGCCTTGCCTGCCACTGAAGTCCCATGCCTGTCCTGGGTTCATTAGTGGAGTGGCAGTCCTTACCTTGCTTTTTCTCTTTACATGTACCCATTCAGTAGTATGTTGACTACACCAACAATGTGTATATTTACAATGATATGTGTCTACATGGTAAAACAACTGGGTCTGAATGCTGTACAGATGTACAGATATCAGTTTGTTTAGGACTCCGGTCATGGAAATTATGATTTTTTTCATATTTTGGTAAATAACTTTGCAAGGCAACATGTCAGTGTGCCAAGTAATACCTCATTTTGCAGACAGTATTACTCCTTACAACATGGTAAAAGAACTGTGTCTGTATGTTGTACAGATATCAAAGTTTGTTTCGGACTTATGTTATGGAAATTATGATTTTTATTTTCATATTTTGGTAAATAACTTTGCAAGGGAGCATCTGAATGTGCTAATCAATACCTCACTGTAAAGACAGTATTGATAGTTCTAACATGGTAAAAGAACTTTGTCTGTATGTTGTACTCACGTACATATATCAAAGTTTGTTTCGGACTTAGGTTATGGAAATTATGATTTTTATTTTCATATTTTGGTAAATAACTTTGCAAGGGACCATCTGAATGTGCTAAGTAATACCTCATTTAGAAGAAAGTAGTCATAGCTCGAACATGGTACAAAGAACTGTGCCTGTATGTTGTACACATGTACAGATATCAAAGTTTGTTTCGGACTTAGGTTATGGAAACGTAATTTTTTCATATTTTGGTAAATAACTTTGCAAGGGAACATGTCAGTGTACCAAGTAATACCTCATTTTGAAGACAGTGTTGCTCCTTACAACATAGTAACAGAACTGTGTCTGTATGTTGTACACGTGTACAGATATCAAAGTTTGTTTTGGGCTTAGGTTATGGAAATTATGATTTTTTTTTCATATTTTGGTAAATAACTTTGCAAGGGAACATGTCAGTGTGCCAAGTGATACCTCATTTTGAAGACAGTGTTAATCCTTACAACATAGTAAAAGAACTATGTATGTGCACTGTACACATTTACAGATATCACAGTTTGTTTAGTCTTGTAGGATTATGAAAATTATACATTTCCAATACTTCTCATTATTATGCACATATCTTTGCAAGGGAGCATGGTGATGACACAAATGATGCATCATTTTGAAGCTGACATTAAGACACACAACTTGTACATTGATATGTAGCCTCTGTCTGTTACAGGCGATGAGATATTATGCTTTGTTTATTTATCAGTTATGAAAAATATTATATTAATCATATTTCTGTGAATATCTCCGTAAAGGAGCACCACACAGTAATGTTTAAGGTATCATTTTAAAGCTGACATTCATACAAATAAATTAAATACAAATTGTATGGGTCTACATGGTACATTGACCAAGATATTGTGCTTGGCTTTTCCAGAAAGGTAAAACATATGCACAATATCAGCATTCCTAGCCAAATATTTAATAATGACTTTGATACACACTATCAACATTTACACTGTTGCAAAAGTCAGTGTCTGAGCAACAACTTTCGCATTTACATTTTTAGTCTAGCTCTTAGAACATTTGTTTTCTGTATGGTATTACAAATGGATTTTCTGAAAATGAGCTCAGGCTGCACTGTTGTTCCTATGGTGGAATTAAGCAGGCAGCTTTTTCTGAGCTACTCTGGAGTGAATGAATTAAAAGGTGCCACCTCTGCCATGGCTGTCCCCACCAGGTCAAACTGTTATTGTTTAGACTTCCTGAACCAGAGATAACAAGGTCCTTTTTTATTCCTACTACATGATCTCTGGGGAACCTCAAACTTTACTTCAATGGCAGAATTGGTCTTACCATCTTGTTCACACTTCTGCATCATTTCCATCACTGAAGGACCAAACAAGGATGACCCAAAGGAGGAATTAGTGAAGGATGCCTTGAAGTTGTAAGCAAAGTCACATACGCACAGCCATGTATGGTGTGTCATCCCTTTGTCCAAGCCAGCTGGCTTAGCTGTTGCAACCCCCCCCCCCACACACACACACACATTGTACATAAGGTGCACAAAGAGGTTGGTTATGTTTGCCATAGTAGTCAAGGAAGTTTCAAATTACTTGCTGGACTCCATCATAAGAGTTTTTTTTTCAGGGTAGATAAGGTCTGCTGGATGAGATATTTCTGAAACCTGTTCATGTATGTGGTGTGTTCAGAGCCCATAGACAGAAGGTTCCTGAAATATCTGCCCATTTCCCTAATCTGTCCATCACCCTGGACTCCTTATTGGGTGAGTGGATGGAAGTAGAGTCCTCTGACAGCTGTCTTTTAGTTGCTGCAGCCACAATAATAGAGCACACTGCTGAAGATTTTGCTGACTGTTGCTTGTACTTTGAATGGTGCAGTTTACAGGGGACTGCTTTAAAATCATCAGGTTCCTGCCACAACCTCAGGACCACTAAATTAATAAGTTTGTCTGCCAGAAGAACCACCCAGGATGTAGAAGGTGCCAATCAGTAAACCTCATCCTCAGAAGGGAGTCTACTGGCCAACTTCCTTTCTGGCACATCAGCTCCAATATTTTGCCAAATGAGACATCTTCCAGAGGGGATTCTGGGGAGCCCTCTTGATCCTCTGAGAGCACTCCACAATCCCATTTGGGAAATGAAGTGGGAGACTCTGATGGAGAGTCTTAGTGCTTCCTGTTGCACATCCTGTTTTTGGGTATCTGAAGGGACGAGTCTCCTGTATCCTCACAGCACCAAAGCCGCTGTTGAACAGGGGACTTGAGGCTCCAGGACTGGCTCTGTCCCATGGACTCTTGAGGAGAAAGAGGCAAGACAGACAGACAAGATTCCTGGGTGGAACTGTACCTGTTGAGACCTGTGGCACTATTCAAATTAGAAAAATGATCATCCTTCCCAACACCTGAAAAGCCAGAACTGTCTCCATAGGATTCAAAGACCTCACCATCTCTTCACAGAGAGGGTCCCATACTGATTACTTTAGATACTTACATGCATTTATTTTTGTAGATCACAATTCTTTACAGCCACTCTTAAAAGGCATAAAATGCACAGCACCAGCCATATTTGTCAAGTGCTCTACTTTACATAGAACACTCCAATTTTAACACTTTTAGCAGGGGATTATGTTTATACATTCTTAGATTCATACAGTTTGCAAGGCAGAGTCAGTCCATGAACCATAATCACATTGCCAGTATAAACACTTATATGCAGCTCTGCTTTAAGTAATGATAATTCCATTTCGTCTTTTCCATTGATTCAGTTGTAGTGCACACTGAACACTGAACAGACATAAGTTTGTGACTCTGTAAAAAAACAAAGAATAACAAAAGTACCAGTAGTAAAACTGATGTACAGTCAGGTGTACTCTCCACATGTAGAAAAAGGAAATTACACTTTATTGCAGCTCTTCGTGCTATTCAGAGAATGACAGAAATATCAGTTGGCAAACAGCTAATGTAAGAAGCAGAGAAAAGTCTCTTATTTGGTCAGATGGCTGAGACTGAAAGTGAAAGAAGGAATTAATGTACAGCTGTCAGGTGTAAAAGTGGGAGCAATTTTATTTTTTTTTTTTAGTATAGTAATGTTTTACAAACATTATGCCTGCTATTGCCATTATGTAAGAAGGTAAGTATTATATTAATTTACGTGTTTGTGTGTGTGAGGGGGGGGGGTGCAGAAACTCTCAAAGATCAGTGATTATACATAATGTCCCTGATCTTACCTCATATTTTGGTCTGTTTCATGTAAAATGGATGGTTTTCTGGCAAATCAGTGAGGACTACATGTCAAACATTTGTTTTAGATTTAATAGTCTTCAGACAAAGCATGCTAATGCAGAGAATAACATTGTAGCAACTTTCTCAGCATATAATGGCAATAGCTGTCCATAAGTTTGGTCCTTTGTCCTCCATTAGCTTTTCAAATGATTCTTGAGCGGAGATGTTAAGAAGTATTGGAGGTTGCAGTGGATTGCTCACTCTATTCTGACAGTAATGAACTGAGAAGGTAAATTCCAGTGAGGGAATTACTCATCTGTTTGTTCATATGATTGCAGTCAAACACAAGTGGCCATGATTGACAGTCATATCTATGTGTGGAATTTCCTACAACCCATCAAGGCACCGTATTTTGAATCACCATTTTCTGAAAGATAAAAATCAAAAATGACGATTCAAAAACCTTATAAAACACAAATATGTTTGCAGAGGCAAGCTCCACTGCACCCACCCCAAATTATAGATACCAACTCTATATCTGCACCACAGCGGAAGAAAGGGAAAAAAATCCTGAAAAACATCCTGCTGGCTTGTATAATGCAAACCATTGCAGTGAAACTCAACATAATTTTAAATTTTTGAAAAAAGTTCCTTGTCTGAAGATCAGTCAACAGGTAGCAGATAAGCCTTGTGTGTGTGTGTGTGTGTGTGTGTGTGTGTGTGTGTGTGTGTGTGTGTGTGTGTGTGCTCATGCTCGAGTGTGTTATGAAGCCAGGGATAATCCCAGGATAAAAGCAAAACAATTATGAAGCCTTGGTTAACGCCAGACTAAATGAAACAAAATGCATTTTTCTTTCCAGTCTATCTGCACTGTGCTGTTCTCATGATGAGGAAGGTGGAACTTTATTTATCTGAATGTCAAATGACAGGGAATGTCTTTGAAATGTGATGAAGCTCCAAATGTACTGGTACCACTTGTTATTGTTACATCCTTCTGGTCTTTCAAGTTTGGCTGTAACTGCTACAAAACACAATTCTCATCCCAATAAGGACCATATTGGCGTAGCTATTGGCACTTGTCTCAAGACAGGTTTGCTGAAAATATTCTCTTTTATAGGAGGTTTGTCGATGACCTCATGTTGGTTTGGGGAGATACAAGGGGAGAATTAGAAGAGTTCTTTATATTCTTGGATACCACTACTGGCTTTTTAAGGTTTACCCACTCAGTCTCTTATACGGAACTATCTTTTTTGGATGTCACAATACTGAAAGATGTTAATGGGACATTCACTAGGAGGCTATAAAGGAAAGAATGTAGAAGAAATAATGTCTTAAGTAGAGACAGCATGCATCCCAATTATGTTTATAGGAACATCATAAAGGGTCAAGGTATGCATATATCTAGATTGGATATGAATCAGGAACAGTTTGCTTAGGATATAGGAACCTTTAGTAGTGAGTTGTTACAACAGAAGTACAAGAATGGTGAAATAGAGGCAGGTTTCAATCAGGCTAGAACATTAAGGAGAGGTAGAGCAAGACCTTATATCTTAGGTGATAATCATACTCCCTCCCAGTATTGTAAGGAAGGACCTAGAAAGGAAATTGTACCCGTTCACCTTGAGTTTGCTGGAAATACTAAGAAAGTGCAAAAGGTTGTGTATAAATATTGGCCCATATCACAATTGAACCCTGTGATGGCAGGGATTGTTGGTACCAAGACCAACTTTTTTATAAAAATAAGAAAAATCTCAAGAGGTTGTTATGTCAGCCCAATAATTCTAGGGATAAGGTGTATAGTTTGAGTAAATGTGGGGACTGTTGCATTTGTGGAGTACTGTGTCAAGATACCGTCTTTATACATCCAAAGACGAATAAGAAATATGAGTTTCGAGTTAGAGTGAATTGTGAAACAAGGAATTTGTCTGATTTAGCTCTCTGCTCTACCTATCCCTTTTTCTACGTGGGTATGACTACTCGCTCATTTAGAGAGAGTGTAGTGGAGCACTTGGGAGCTATCAGGAATAGAGAACCTGAAAGGAGTGCCCTAGCGAAACACATTATAAGCAAAGATAAAACACATCACTTTTTGTTCAAAGTAGTTGAGTGCATTTATTAGGACTCACAATTGGGGGACATAAAGAGTAGGTTAGAGTTGAGTGAACTAAAAAGGATAATAGAGTTACAGGCTGAGAAGGAACCAGGGTTGAATGACAGGATGTCAATCAAACCTTATTTAAAAATGTGACGTTTATGATGTGTTTTATTATTAAATTCATATATAGTTATACTAATATGGAGTTTTCAATGATATTTATCAGAGTCACATTTTATTAGGATCGAGTGATTTTGTATAAGCTATGTATGTATTTGAGAGTTGCATGAACTATGACAGAAGTATGCTGTTTCTTTAAATTGATTGTAGAAATTAAACGATCAGTAGTTTTGTAATTAACTGTTTAATTAGTAGTTAAGTGGTATATAATTGAGCCAGTTTTAATGAATTGCACTGTCTGATGAAGCATCTTTGATGTGAAAACGCTAACCGTATTAAAAGTTTTATTTTTCCTGCTGTGTTTCTCCATCTTATTCATTTTTACTGAAGTTTCTATTCATTGGTATAAGAGGAGTTAATCTGCAGTGGCTGCATTGGTGAATTTTATTAAGCTTATAAAATGTTATTTTGATTAATTGTCTGAGAGATCTTTCAATGTGGAACTGTAAGGAACATGTATTATTATCGGACCCTATCAAAAACACCACCTCAGGTACAATATCTGACTGTCTCAGTGATCATCTCCTAGTCTATACAACAAGACATCTCACACATCCACTTAAACAGCATATTTATAAAATAACTCACAACCTTTCTAAGTTTAACCTAGAAATGTGTATTACTAACCTATACTCTATTAACTGGAACTTCCTAAACATCCACCTCTTTGATGATGCTGTAAATGAAATCAATACAAGTTTTCTGAATATCATAAATAGCCCAGCACCCCCTAGAATAAATACTAAAAACAAATAATGCAGTTTGTCTATTCAAAAAAGAGTAGAATGATAATGCATGATAGAAAAAAAAATGGAAAGAATTGCAAAAATATAAAACATCACAATATTTTGAAAACTTCAGAATCCATTGCAATCTTAGTAAAAAGCAAACTAATGAAGACAAAAATATAGTATAATAACTTTCAGAACAATAATAAACAACCCTACACAATTCTTAACAGCTATTAAGGAAATACTACATTCCAGCCATAAATTTCCCAGCATCTAATCATATCCCTGCCCAGCAGCCAAGTATCACCACATCCACTTTCACCTTTAACCTTATGCCCACATCCTCTATAATACTACTCAAACCATGTTCTACTTCAGCTGATGACCTTCCAAGTGAATATCTTAAAATAGCAGCTGATAGCATTGTCTACCCTGTCTTAATCCTTATAAATAGGACAGTCCAGGAATCCCACATTCCCTCTCTATGGAAAAAGTTGCACATCTACACAAAGGAGGAAACACAACAGACATTACTAACTTTAGACCCATAGCAATCTAACCCCCCCCAAAAAAAAAAATACTTGGAAAATGTATTCAAAACAATTGTTAAACTATCTCCTGTAGAAAGAACTCCTGACCCCCACACAACATCCTTTGCATAATACTAACACTGCACTTTTAACCTATATAGATACTGTTAATAAAGCTAGAGATAACAGCAAACTAGTCTCCTCCTTATTTCTAGACTTCTCTGAAGCCTTCAACACAGTTTGTCACAGCAAATTTCTATTTCTAATGTCCTCATTAGGGCTCTCTTGATCCACCCTTCTATGGTTCAAAAGCCAATAATCCAATAGATATTGGTCAATAAAAAGTCACTCCACCATCTCTCCATACCTCCCAGTCACCACTGGTGCACCAATAGGCTCTATCCTTGGTGCCCTCCTCTTTAACATTCTCACCAACACCCTCCACATTCACACAACAGGCCTTCCTAATACAGTATGCAGATGACTCTACACTCATTTGCACATCGACAACGTAGCACACCTCCAAAAATCGAAAAAGCTCTAACTAATTTGCTAAATTTGCAGCAAATACCCCTTTCAGAACACATCACTGTATACCACTAAAAAGACTAAATTGGTTAGAAATACCCCATCAACTAACATATAGCTTCTTATTACCTACAAAATTATCCAGAATCCATCTGCTTGTCCAGCGCTAAAGAACATTCTACACAATTATGTTCCTAGTCAGTCATTACAATCCAATGACCAAAAGCTACTGTCAGTCCACAAACCTATTCAATCTTCTGGGCAGTGTCTGTACTTAGAGAATGAGCAAACTGTACATTAGTACCCCTGATTAGAGAATGAGAGTTCTCCAGCAGGGTATTGATGTACAAGTAATGCCCGCTGAAAAACAAGTCTGCCACTTCACGGCAGCATATCAAGCTGCAGTGGAACTCGGACTTCTAAAAAGCTAACTGCCGCCATTACTTTTGCACTTGCTAAGCAGCACTTTCGTTGCTTAGTGAGTGTAAAAACAAAAGCGGAAATAAGTGTATATATGTGTGTGTATGTATGTGTGTGTTTACTTTTTGTCTGTGAGTGAATGTGTGTAAGAAAGTGAGAGATTGAGCGAGGCGAGAGAGAGAGAGAGAACAGTCTTATCTGAGTGTGTGTATGAAAGCAGAAGTGTGTGTGTGTGTGTATGGGTGTGTGGAGGGGGGATCGAGAGAGACTGAGAGCGATCAGGTGACTGAATGTGTGTATGAATGCAGAAGTGACTGTGTGTGTGTGTGAGAGAGAGAGACTGAGAGTGATTGTGTCTGAATGAGTGCCTGTATGAAAGCAGAGAAGACTGTGTGTGTGAGAGATGCGAGTGCCTGTATGAAAGCAAAGACCATGTGAGAGAGAGACAGATCCATAGAGAGTGAGAGCAATCCTGAGTTAATACATTTATGAAAACAGAAGTGACCGTGTATGAGTAGGAGATCATGTTCCATCTGTAAAATTGTGTTTTACTTACGTATTTCTTTTTAGGTACCCTATTGTTTTTTTTTTTTTTTTTATCTATTCTTGATGTAACATACTTCCTCCAACACCAATAACATATACTACAGAAAGTTTGAAACAGTAGGTGAAGGAAGTATGTTACATCAAAAATATATAAAAAAAAAAAAAAAATATATAGTACTTAAAAATAAATAAGCAAGTAAAACACCACACAGAGAGCCCATTCTTAGTCTAAGCACAATAATGCCCTCCAGGGTGTGTGTTAATGTGTAATTAATGCCCTTCCAGGGGTGTAGCAGAATCATAACACCCCTGGGCGGGCCTTAATTACACATTAACACACACCCTGGAGGGCATTATTGCTTGCTTGTACCTTGTTGCTAAGGGCCTTCCCCTGCCTTCCTTTAAAACCATTCTGAAAGGTTTTATCTCTGTTCTTGCTCAACACCAGGAAAGACTATATCCCTAAATGTGGACAAATACCTGTTCATACCTTACATCTCTTTATTCTCCCTTCTTTACTCACTTCCTTACTTCTGTCAGTTTCTCTACAAATATACTATTAGCCTACTCTTCTCTCACTTTGTATTGCAAATCCTGTTTGTATTTTACTAACGTACCTTTAAATTTCTCTATAAAGGGGCTAAAATTTCTGTTAAACCATTGTCATATAACTTGTACTTACTCTTAACCAATGTTCCATATTATATATTTGATATAATTGTTTAAAACGTATGTTTTGCATTATTTTTAAAAACAAAAAATTACTATTCTTAAAATGTTTTGTTTGAAAACTATATCTACCGCTGACTTGTATACATTTTCTGAAGAGCAGAGCAACATTTTGAAGGAAATCTCGGGCATTTTAATTAAAATACAGTTAAGGAAGCGCAGCATAACTTTTAGATCTTAAAAAATACAGTAAAACAAGGTGTTTCGACCTAATAAACAATACTGCAAAACTGATACCCGGATGCCAGAATGTAGTCTTTACACAAATAAACACTACAGACAGTTGTCTTTTATCACGTGCGAGCTACCGGGAAAAGGTTTTATTTCGCGGAAACACTTTCAGTTTCATTCTGAATAAAGTACGCAGGTTACACCCAGGGTTTGGGCTGGGCAGCAGTAACCCACCTTATCTCAACTCACGGTCGGGTCGGCATTTACTTGGAGTGGTGGCAGTTATGCGGTCTTCTGCAACAAACTTTATTTTGCATCAGTAGGAAAAGCCAGTCAACTACTTCCCTGAATTATCCTTATAAGGTAAAGTCTGCTACAGTGTTCGGCTCATATCCTTACACATCTTTTTTTGAGTTTGTTGAGTATCAGCATGCCTTTATGTGCATTTAGTCTCAAATTCACTGGTAGGTAAGTAGTACAACTTGCTTTATTCCACCCTTCAGAAACATGCACGCATTTCTGTGTTACCGGTACGTAGAGTCTACGCGTAATGCCGCGAGTGCGTGCTACACAGTGCTGTCTGTTATCATTCCTATGTTCTGTTTTTTAGTAGTAGTACTAGTATAGCCGAAAGAAGAAAAACAGCTAGTACCCAGACCAGATGATTTCCTACAGGATGGGCGTAGTTTCGTCTGCACAACTTATCACATGGGGTTGCCAGCTTTTCAAATGCCCAAAGTGGGACATTTTTTTGTAGAAATGTGAGATCATGCAGGACAAAACATACCGTTGCCAGTGCGAAGGTCAGAACCTCGCTTTTTTGCCAAAATAAAAGCTTATTTTATAGCGTTTGAGTTGCTTATGCTATTTCAAATAATAATTATGTGTTTCAGATGCAAAATAACGGTTTTTATTCAACTATTACAGAAAACTTAAGAAATATATATTGTCTTAAAATCTCAGAACATTTGCTATTTTTAGTTTTTTTTGCAGGACACAACTGGCCAAAGAGGGACAGGTGGTAACCCAACTTATAAAAGCAGTGTTAATAAGACATTTAAGTATGCAAGTTGAACTAATTCTGCAGTCCAAAAATCTAACAACACAATGTTGTTTTAGGAAATCCTTCACCAACTGCGAAAGAAAAAAGTTAAAAAAAAATACAACACCGAGCTGACAACATGGAAAAGGAGCTGTAAATTTAACCCAAAGAGCAAAACCGAAGTATAGAGAAGTTATACTAAATAAGTATCTTTTACATTTAAAAATATATAATTCTATGTTTACACACACATGAGCGCTCTGTATTTTTGCAAAACACAGCTACCTTTATTTCCACTCACTAGTCTTACTTTTACAGTTAAATTTTGTGCTTGGATTTATTTCACTTATGATGGGCGGTTGTGGCCTCCGTATACTTTCAAAATTGGATATTGTGGGAATCGGATGAAAATGAAACTGTGTAACTAAGTGAAACAGTCACGGTACAAAATAGAACTCTTAATTCACTTACTCATTTGCAGTCATAATCAACTCGGTCATCCCTTTGAAACCAGTGACAAACTATTCTAAAGCAAATTGATGGTTTGTCAAAATTCATTGCCCCTCCAAACCCTGAGAACACATTATCCTATGCTGAATTGCTCTCAGAAACTTTGCACTGTACAACCATGTCAATGGCTCTGTCGAGGCTGCAGTGCGTACCAGAAGTAAGTCCAGATTAAGATAGCCTCCCAAGTGAAAGCTATGATAATAAAATAAAATATCTTATGAAGATAAGGCCTTCGTCGGCTATGTCAGAAACCTCAAGGGCAGCACACAGAGGTGTGCTAAACTGGTGGTTAATGGTGCCACATTGACTGAGCCTGGCAGTATAATGAACCTATTAGCAGACAAATCCAGTTCCTGCTTTAATTTCCTCTCACCCTCAACCATCCACAAATGATCAGGCTCCGTAGAGTCATTATTTAACTATAATCTTAAAACAGACTTTGTGTCACATGAATTCAGGAGTGACAGTCATCCCCCTCCATAAGGGAGAATCTTCAACAGATCCTGGAAGCTACAGACCCATTGACTAGTCTTATTTCAAAGCCATGGAAAGATTTGTCATGGAACTCAAGTGCGAGGAGACCTTCAGACATTGTGAGCGTTGGCTATGTCAAAAGAAGGTCGTGCTTACTGAATCTGGTGGACCTCTTTGAAAAAGTCACTAAAGCAATGGATGAGGAGAGAGCAGTGCTTATTGCTTACTTTGATCTGGCTAAATCATTTTATACAATACTCCCCTTCAATTAGGCATTGTCAAGACTTCCAGAACCAGGTATAAACCCCTTTGTAACATGCTGGATAGTTAGCTGCCTTACTGATAAGACCCAGGAAGTTAGAATTGTTGAGGCTACCTCCACAAAGAGGCCAGTCACCAGTGGAGTCCCCCAGGGCTCTGCTATGCTCGCTCCTTGCTGGCATCTACTTCTTGGATGTCAAAGCCAATGTCAGAGGTCTCTAGCTAACCAAGTTCGCAGAAGATTACAAACTGGGAGCTGTCATTGTACCCCCCCCCCCCCAAGATGAGAACACACTTCAGGAAGGTCTAACACAGAAACGATTGGTGTCAAAGCCATGGCTTAAGACTCAATACCAAGAACTGCATTAGAGCACCTTTTGGGAAGTTGGCCACCCCAGGTAACTACATCACCAATTAACTACCCCTAAAATTTGATTCATCAGTCCGCGATCTTGGAACTTATTTAAATAGTAACCTAGCCTTTGAACAGCATGTGTCCAAGGTAGTAAGAAAATACTTCTGTGTTGTTCAACTTATAAGTAAGGGCATGACATCAAGGTCCAGAGATGTCATTTTATCTCTGTGCTAAGCCCTCAGATCCATCATAGAGTATAATGTCCCCTTTGGAATGTACCTGACCAGACACATGCAGCAACTGGAACATCCACAGAGTTTCCTTACAAAGAATACAGGGAGTAAACCATGCCCTACACCGATTGCCTCAAAGCCCTGTTACACTACTCAGTATCATACAGATTTCTGAGACGTGTTCTTTGCCTGGCATACAAGGTATCTCTGGACTTTATGAACCTTTTGCACACCCACAAAACAAACAGCATCAGAACTACTAGGTTAAAAGACCTAACATTTACATGTTGGAGAGACAGATACATTTCAGAGAGAATTCCTGTTCTCTGGAACAGGGTCTCCATCCAAATGAAGCAGAGTTCCTCCTTATCCTAACTTGGACCAATTGATGTATATGAAATTCACCTCTAGGCTGGCACCTATGTCTCTGATGGATAGGGGCAGTCAGTAACTCACACCCTATAAAAATCAAATTTGTGGGTCATGCACAACTAGACTTTTTGGACATACGTGGGTAGTAGGCTAGCTGTCCTTGTGAACTATTTTAAGTCTAGCCAGTTTCCCCTTAATAAGAATCAAACCATATACCTCTTGACTGTGAGGTAAACACCTTAATTATTATATCAACTCCCTGAGCACAAGGGCTAACTCCTTGAGCTAAGGGCTGTAGTAGTCATTCGCCTAGTATGTACCTATGAGTTTACAACATTAACTTTTTTGTGAATCCTTGTATCCCTTCCCCCACAGAACTATGCCACTGTGGGTGTGTTTAGCTTAATTGATGCATGAAACAGGTGTGGTGTCATATGCAAATGTTGCATGATTGACAGACCTGCACATTTGCTGATGACATCATGCATACACTGGATTTGATTTACATATATGCAAATGACCACTGACATGCATTCTGTGAATGCCTGCTTTTCCTGATCTCCAGGGCTGAATATTGTCAATTTTCGACAAGTAATTTTACTTGTACCATAATTTTACTTAAAATAATTTTATGTCACTAATTCTATGGACTCTCATTACCTGAACTCCTGGACTCTAGTACCTAATTGCATGTTATTCTTAAAGTAAATGAAATGTGCTCATATTAAAGCATGTCTTGATTTGTAAAGGTTGAAAGGCATGTTTCATTTTGATCGTGTGCATCCTTTTTATGTGTATGGGAGGAGAGAGTGAAATGGAACATTGAAAAAAATAAAACTATTTTGTGAAAAACTGACAACATGCAGCACTGGTGACTCTCGATTTGACCAGGCAAAGCAGGAATTCGCAGTAGTGAATATAAACTATTAAAGAAATAACAGCAACATTCAGTACTGAAACTGAATCGGAAGTATATCTTGCAACTTTAAAATTGTTAAAAAGAGCATAAAATCAGCAACATTCAGTAAAGTATTACTACTGCTTAAACCAGTGTAGCAATTGTGATTTTAAAGTTAATATTAAGTCCATAAAATATACACTTAACGGCATGATCTTTTTAATAATTTTAAAGATGCAAGTGATAACCTGCATTTCAGTTTCAGTACTGTATTTTGCTATTGTTTTCTAAAGGCTTGCTTCCTACTGTATATAAAATACTGCTGGCATTACATAATATAATTTTCAAATCTTAATTAATGTCTATTTTAAAAGTATCTGCTTACTATTGAATATATTTTACTGGATGTAATTTAGATTTTTTTAATGACTGTCAACACTAGTTCGGAAAATTGCATTGCATTTTTAAGTGTGATTTAATTTTTAAGTGTTTATTTATGGAGTATTTTCCAAAGCTCATATATTTTAAACACTTATTTTATGTTTATTTAAACACTGGTTAAATACTGCCATACTGATGTTGCCAGAATAACTGAGAATGTTTAATTATCCCAAATAAGAGAGAAGCCATTGGTGCTGCAGTAAATTTGCTGGTCTTTTGGAAAATAATGGGTAATACATTTGCTTTCACTTTAAACATAAAGTTTGACTGTAAAAGTGGTGTAAAGCCTGGGGCATGTAGGAATGTGTATGCAAGTTTATTAATAAATATAAATATGTGCTTGTTTACTTTCAGTGATTTTGCTGCATGTGTCCCATATTGTGAAGAGCTTTTTTAGTTTAGCAATGAGAAGTAGATTTGATGAGCTGCAAGCATCAGTTTTGTTTTTTATGGCTTGACAGTCTGCCTTCTGATGTGTATCTGTTTCTTCAATTGCCTTCCACTGCCTGGCAATCTCTTGTTTTCACCCATCCTACCATAATCAAAAATCATGTGCTTGAGGGCCTTGCATTTCTGATCTCCATACACACATTCCAGCCCAGACAAATCCTTATCCCTTCCCCATTGCAGCCTCCACCCATACACCTCCTGACATGGCCGTAGAAGATTAATTTGCAACCCTTAAACGTTTCTATACTCTCACCATATACACATTTGAACTGCCCCTTCTTCACATCTCCAGCAATCACTTGACTCCGTTATATGATTTTTAAGAATTTTTTATGACTTGACATACCACCTGTGCAATGCCATTATATGAGAACTTGAAACATGCTATGTATATCCTAACTTTCACCATTCCTACTCTTCTTCATCCATCTTGTCTAAAGTCTTGGCATCCCCTTTCTATTGCCCTATTTCCTGAATCCCTATACTTAATTTCAATCTTGGTTACTTTTTTCAACCCACCCTCCAATCTAGTCATAGACTGCAGATTCATAGATATTCCAAGGTAGCTGCCTCTCGTGACCATTCTTGCCTTGCTACCACCCTCTTGTAAAAACCACCTTCTTTCTCCAGGAAGGCCATCGCTGTGAGTTGTAAAGTTTTGCATACTCATCCAGTCGTCTAATTTATGGTTAAAGGAAAAGAGTGAGTAGCACTGCTTAACAAGCAGGGATAGTTTAGGTTTGGGAGACACTGGGTTATAAATCTCTCTCCATGTTGTATTTATTTGTTGGTGAGGAGTTAGGTCCCTGGTTCTAGTATTGGTGAAGATATTCAAGTTGCAAACAAGCAGGAGTTCCAGGTTAATTGGGTCTGTAATGGTACAATAAGAAAGACAGAAATATCACCTCAAAAACGTATTAAGACACTGAATGAAGGGATAGAGTTTCCAGCCTCCCTTGGTAATTCAGGGACTTTAGGCTTTGATCTTTTTGGCTAGGAACATTTGGGGTCTTTCTAATTGTTTAATATTTTTAGTGAGATACACCCCAAAGGGGGAGCTGTACTTGATAATTTTCCTGGTCAATTCTGAGTATAAGGGATTGAGTACCTCTTGAGACCTTGATGATATTTCCTGGGCATTAGCGGGCTAAATAAAAGGATTTTCTGAGAACCATTTTTACACAATGGTCAAAAGAGGAGCAATCACCCTCATTACCTAGGTCCCTAATTGTAGTCTCATTTTGTAGAGCTGCGTTGCCTAGACAGTATGATGAGGGAGGGCTTGTTTACTAAAAATGATGATACTACACATTTTAGCATTTAGTTTGACTCTATTTTTAGTACAAGTGTTTACTAGGGATAGTTCATTCTTGAGGGCTTGGATGTCATAGAATGACTTAACAACAGCCTCCAGTTTACAGTCATCTGTAAACCTTATTAGACAGAGGCCTTCATACTCTGCTTCGAGGTGTGAGAAGTAAATACCAAAAAGGAGAGGTCCCAGCACTAAGCCCTGAGGGACAGTACTGATCACTTTCATGAGCCACCTGCAACTCACACTGTGGGTTCTGTCTTTTAAGCAGTTTGCTGGCCATCTTACCACATATGGGTGAATTTGTAAAGCATTTAGCTTTTGTATGATGTCAGTATAATGAATGGTGCCAAAGGCTTTAGCTAGATCAAGATATATGTACTGCATGGCCACCATCTACTGTCTCTATAACCTCTTTGATGAAATTTACCAGATGGAATAGACTCATTACTTAATCCTACTCTGTCTCCTCAATCTCCCCCATCTTCTGCTGAAACCCCCCTTCCAGCCCTTCCGACCTGGTAGCCCCATTATCCTAAATTAGGTGAACAGTTTAGAAATTTCGTAATGAAAGTAATACGGATACTAGGAATAACAGGAAGAACCACTTCAAGTAGAAACTAAGTCATTATTGGCCCCGAGGCATTTGAATTATTTTGTGCATTTCTGAAGACCCCTATACTTGCAGTATCATAGGATGAAAAAAAACGAGGAAGCCCCAGCTAACAGACAATACATGGAATTACCGACAGAAGACGTGTGAATAAGGTTTGGATAGTATCATTTATTCATGTTTGTTTTGTTTCAGTTATACACGTGTTTTTTTTTTTTTCCCCATTTTTTTGTCTTTTCTTGCACTTGTGCAAGATTCAAAACCAAGGAGCTCTTTTTGTTTGTAACATGTATAGGGGACTGAGTTTGGATGAGAGCAATGCATGTTGTGTAGATCTGGAATTATTAGCCACATTATAAGTAGCTAATGCAGTTTAATGCTTATATCCTATGAGGATGGATGGAAGGGTAGTAGTGAACTTATCTTGGATGGATACTAATCCTGTAATGGATAAATAAGTGTAACTGCTGCACAGCTCTGCCCTCCTGCTGGAGTTCTTGATTTGTAAATGATAAACTACTAAACTTTGTATTTATTTAAACATTAAGCACATGTTATTGTTCTGTTTTGCTACCAGATTATTATAAAGCAAATGAGCAAGAGGTGTATTGCATTTGTGGCTACTTAATTATATGATCATATTTTAATTAGAATATGTTTTGCTTAGTAAGATAGGCTAAGATCTAGGTGACCTGGTTTTGCTAGTGAGTCGAGCACTTGAGTAGACAAGGTAGCAGTATTTTACCTGCCTACATTTCCTGGGCAGAGGCCAGGGATGGCAACCCTGGTGTTGATACTGGAACCCTGTCGTGGATACTTTTGTTGATCAAAGCAATAAACAAAGGCAATAAACGAAGGCAAAATGGTACACACTGCATACTGTCAGAAGAAAAATTCAAACGAGTCGCATCTGTCTCAGGTGATGAAAAACTTCTTTATTAGCAGCTAACCAGATTACACAGCATGTTGGTCAAGATGATCTCCTCTGGTCAACTTATTTACTGGCATCAACTTTTATACTGCAAGCAAAACAACTTTTTGTTACATTTCTGACCGTTGACAGTTGGCTATGAAAAACATGTAGGATAAACATGTTTATCACAAATTACCTCAAACCAACAGTTAGTACAGAATGTTCAAGAAGTACAGAATGTTCAGTTCAACAATGGTAGCTCAGATTTTCCAGGACACGCAGCCTGCTTCAGTAAATTAACTCTTACTCGGCCGTGCGTCCTTATCCCAGGCTTCACTGAGCTATAACCAAGTCTCTTTATTCTGAAATGCAGAAAACAGTTATTATTCAGGTTCATAAGCAATGCTGCATTTTGTTCACAGATGAGGCCCATCTTTGATAGGCATATCCCAACAAATAACATGAAAACAGTTATTATTCAGGTTCATAAGCAATGCTGCATTTTGTTCACAGATGAGGCCCTTCTTTGATAGGCATATCCCAACAAATAACATGTTCACTTTGCAAGAAGAGGAAAAAGACAAATAACAGTATGTTTTAAAACTTTTTCTCTTAACATTTCCCCCCTGAAAACACTTTTGTCTTTTTATTTCAGCAATATATGGTAAAAACTAAGTTTTTCTTTGCATACATTACTTCATTGGCAAGACAAACTTTTAAACTTCGAAAACATTTGCAAAAGTCATACTTCAATGTATTCACTTTCACCAGTCTGTTGCAATTGCTGGTACATCGTCTTTGTAACAGCAGTATCAACCAGTCTTTGTAGAAGACCTCTGATACAGGGTATACAACAGCAACCACATACCACCACGATAGCCACAGCGACTCCCAACGGACAGCAGGAAACTGCTGATGAGATGACTTAAGTCTGTAAAGGGATTATTTACCCCAGAGTTCTCTGCCAATTCTTCGGATAACATTTCCAAACCTTTCAAAGCTCGAGTGATACTTCCATCAGGCGCAGTGTTGTTTGGAATATATGTTCAACAGAAAGTCCCAAACATCTTGCAAACTCCTCCTTCTTTGGCCTAGGAGCATATCCAACGCAATTCGATTCTGCCATGCCACCTGCGAAGTGGCCTCCAGTTGTTAAGCAATTCCTTTCAATGCATCTTTGGTATAGTTCACAAAACCCTGCTGGTTGTAGTAAATGTAGTTGATCTAGTCCACATTCTTATTAGGTTGAATCCAGACAAAGATGGATGTAAAACCAGCTGCTATTTGGTTCATTGCTTTGTATACATCAGGTACCCCTCTTGGTTACGCCACTGCTGTCTATGTAGACACCGTTATTGAAGGATTGCTTCGGTGCCTCTCTTTTTCTCCTACTCAGCCACTTCGGCTTTATTTCAGGTTCTCTTACGAAACTGCTTGCTGGAACTTGGAAAATGTAGAATGGCAGAATTAACTTTACAAGTGCACATGTTCCCTTCCAGGGAATCGTAAGCCTTGATCTGAGTTTGTTGTCTCCACATAACCACCATACGTCTGCTAAACTATGAGTTTGGTTCTCCAGAAATGGATTTTCATTGCCATTCACAGTAACATTGCAATAGTTCTGTCCCATATTGCCATAATTTTTCCCTGTGCCATCTCTGGAAATGCACATGTATGAACCTGGATAAGAAATCGCTGCAGGCGGTTTCTCAACTTTGCTTATAACTGGAAAACGCTGAATTTAATTTTTGCATTCATCTTCAGTCTTGTTGAAGAATAATTTCAGCAGACACGTTAGGCTACCTTCATCTTGCATCAATGGGGCTGTCGCTAGTTGCCGTTTACCTTCAGCACAAGAAATCACGATGTGCTTCTCGGGTACTATATCTAACCCAAGATAACCATTTATTATGGTGTACGAATCCCGTCTCGAGTAACAATTGTTCTTCTGTGAAGGCAAAATCTTCTTTACTTGTCGCATTCTTAAGGCTTTGTACTTTAAGTTGGAGGGTCCCCAAAGGATCAGTTCTAGTTGGAAGAGACACTCCGATTCCATAAATTCCTGAATCACTTTCTTGTGGTGACACAATGGTTATAGTAATTACTTCGGTACCTTGGAAATGCGCAATTTTTATTATTTGTTGCCTGCTTTTATCTTTCTCTGGTATCACTGCACCACTTGTTTCCCATCCATTCACATCTGTTGACCACCAAACATTTGACCAGGACGTACAGTCTCTATTGCACAAGTATTTTGCACGAGTCAAGAAATTATTATTGTTCCATTTAGAACAGTCCAAAATTCCTTCACAAAGTTTCACCTTAAACACAGTAGTAACACCTGTTTGCGCTTGCAGCACCACCATTCCTTTTTCTCTTGCAACTGTTCCTTCTCGTTTGGACATATTTACTTTCGCCACCAAAAATCATCATCGTGTGACAGTTCAAGTACCAGTTGAACATGGCCATACTCCCTAAGGACTACCTCGCACCGTTGGTTTCTTCACTGGGTTTGAGATGAACTAACCCCTATTGGGCTAATCCCCCTTTGTAGCCAGACTTTGCGCTAAGAGGTCCGGTGGAGTTTGACCAATGTCAATGGCAGAAGGAAGAGCCTTGAGTTTTTTTTACAGTGGGTGATATGAATCCACAAAGTCCTCTCAGCGATCTTTACAGCCGTAGGTGTCGAGATTAGTACTTGGTATGGGCCTTCCCACCTGGGGGATGACCATTTCTTTCTCTTCACAATTCAGATCCACACCCAGTCCCCGGGTGCCACGCTTAACAAGGTTTCATTTCTGGAATCTGCAAAGGAGTCATTGGTTACAAGATATTTGACATTTAGCAGCTTCTTCATATAATCCGCTAGATCCTCACCCCCCCTCACGTTCCGCTGGCAACAATCCTTGCCACTGCGGGACGTAATATGGTCTCCCAAACAGAAGTTCAAATGGTGTAAGTCCTTTGTAGGAAGGTGAGATTTGCATATACAGGAGTGCCAATTGAAGGCATGCAGTCCATGATCTATGTGTTTCTGCCGTCAGTTTGCAGAGCTTACTCTTCAAGACACCGTTGTGTCTTTCCACCTGTCCAGCTGATTGGGGATGGTAAGCACAATGATATTTAAGATCAATTTGAAACACTTGCCCCAACTTCTGAACAATCTGGCTAACAAAATGAGACCCATTATCACTGTAAATGCGTCTTGGTAAACCAAATCGGGGAATTATTTCTGTAGTCAAAAGCTTTGCTACTGTTTGTGCATTTGGGTGCTTTACTGGAAAAGCTTCTACCCATTTAGAAAAAGCATCAATAATGACTAAACAGAACCTTTTTCCCTCTGAGGGTGTCAATTCAATAAAGTCCATTTAGAGTGTGTGGTAGGGAATGCCTGCTGAGACTTCTTAACTCCCCCCTGAGCATGATACTTTGCACATAATAAACAAGATAAACAGAATTGCTTTGCATAAGTTGAAAACCCTTTACACCAAAACACCTTAGACACTATTTGAATCCTCGTCTGTACTCCTACATGGGCAGGTCCATGGCTAATCAATGCCGCATACCTAAAAAGGTTTGAGGGTAATACCATTTTGCCATCTGATGCCCTATACAACCCATCCTGTTGAGTGATACCATATTTTACCCGACATTTTTCCTTCTGTGTCGTCAATGTTTGCATTACTTTTAGTGTCTCTCAGTCTAAGAGGTGTCCGGGCTCTAAATCATTATCATGTAAAAGCAAATCATTTTCTTGAGCTGCCTTTTTTGCAGCCATATCAGCAAGGGCATTTCCCCTGGAGACAGGATCTTTTCTTTTGGTATGTGCGGAACATTTACATATCGCTATCTGAAGTAGTAGTTGCACTGCATCTAACAACTGTAAAATTAAATCTCTGTGATTTATTGGTTTGCCTGTCGCAGTAACCATTCCCCTATTCTTCCATTGTTGAGCGAAAACATGTACAGTGGAGAAAGCATATTGACTAAAAGTGTCACTTTCTTACCCTCCCCTAAGGTACAAGCTCGAGTCAAAGCCACCAACTCAGCTGCTTGTGCAAAATTAAATGTTTGACAATCCTTTTGCCTCCAAAACTTCAGTTTCTGTGGTGACAGCATACCCTACTAGTGTTTTTCCTACAGTGTCCTTCTTTGCTGATCCATCTACAAACAAAATGAGATCAGAATCTACCAACGGAATATCTGTTAAATCTGGTCGGGGAAGCACTTTTTCATGAATGCTGTCTAAACAAACGTGTGGAGTACCTTCTTCTGGAGTCGGCAAAAGTGTAGCCGGATTAAGAGTAGTACATCTTTCTATGGTCATATGAGGCTGTGTCAGCAGCACTGTCATACATGACAAATGTCGACTAGGAGATAAAAAGGTTATCTTATCTTGCAAAAGTATAGTAGCTACTGAATGTGGAACCCGCAATTGTAATGGGTGAAACAAAACTAATGATGCTGAGGCTTGTACTGCCATGGCGGCTGCCACTACAGCTTGAACACAATGTGGCAATGCCCTTGCAACAGGATCTAATCTGGAGGAGTAGAAAGCTATCGGTCTCTGTTTATCCCCATGTACTTGTACCAGAACCGAAGTCATATATACTCCCTTACAATCTACCATTTGTATAAACGGCTTAGAATAGTTTGGAAAACCCAAAACAGGATCCTGCTATCAATTGCTTAATTCTAATAAATGCCTGTATTGCCGTATTTGTCCACTGTATATCATTTTTAGCTGCCATGGGAGTGTCATAAATTAGTGCGGTCAATGGCCCTACTTCCTCAGCATAGTTAGGGATCCAACTTCTACAAAAATTAGTCGCACCTAAAAAGGACATCCTCTCCCGCTTAGTTGTGGGCATAGGTGCCTCAAGAATTGCTTGTTTTCTTGTGTTCTCCAATTGTCTACCTGCCTGCGAAATTAAATAACCCAAGTACTTTACTTGTGCTTTCCACAATTGTAACTTTTCTTTATTTACCTTATGTCCTTGCTCAGCTAAAAAACTAAGAAGGGCAAGGGTATCCCTTTTACAACCTTCCTGCGTGGGTGAGGCCAACAAAATATCATCTACATACAACAGAACCTGGCTTCCCTCTGGGGGAACAAACTGAGCTAAATTCGCAGCCATTTCTTGTGCGAATATTGTCGGACTCTCACAATAACCCTGTGGCAATCAGGTGTAGGTGTATCTTTTACCTTGATAAGTGAATGCAAACCAAAATCTACTCTCCTTATGTAGTGGTATGGAGAAAAAAGCATTGCTTATATCTATGACAGAAAAATATCTGTGCTGAGGTAGTAAATCATTAAGTAATGTATAGGGGTCAGGGACCACCGGTGCTCTTGGGATCACAGCTGAATTAACTGCTTGTAAATCCTGAACCAACCTCCATGACCCATCCGGTTTCTTTACAGGAAACAACGGAGTATTGCAGGGCGAATCTGGGCATTCAACAAGAATTTCTACCTGTTTTAGCTGCTCAATGACTGGCTTAATTCCTTCCCCCGCTTGTTTACTTAGTGGGTATTGGTGCTTACGAGGTCTAAAACCTGACTTTGGAGTTATACAAACTTCACCTGCTGTTTTCATCAGTCCTACATCCCCCTTTACCTTTTGACCATAAATCTACAGGCAAGGCACTTAACGCACTATCTTCCTCTTGAGTTAGAAGGATTTGTCATGCCATTTCTGTTTTGTCATCCCTGAGGTGCACGCTTGGTTGTGCCCAAGTCACCCAATTTAATCTTTGTACCTGGATCTGTTGATCTTTCAATTGACTTTCGGACATTGTGTCCCAATTCGTTACCTTTTTCTCCAAATCTACCCAATGTGTCCCCACCGCTTTAGTAATTGAAATATATGGGCTATAACCGAAGCGATATAAAAAACTCATTTCCTTAGTCAAAGTACAGGTCAGTACTGTATTACCTTGCGTATCCCAAAACATATCATTCAAAATTATCCTTGCACGTTTGTGCTTAAAGAATTCTTTTTCAAATTCTTTATCCGGACCAGGGGCCTTTCTGTAGAACATTGTACAATGTAAGTGCGCCGCAACCTGCGGTGACCCGCTCCTAGATTTACTTAAAGCTAGGTTGATCAAATCTGTATCAACCCTCCCTGGCCCATTTGAAATCAAGTCCTGGCTATACCAGTAAAACAGGTCTTGTACTCCCTGTACCACCAAGCCATCCGCTAACCTTTTCGCCTCAATGCCTTTAGGCGTGTGAATTGCCGCTATTCCAAACGAATGCATCAAATCCCTTCCCAGCAAATTAACTGGACAAATTTTCGATATAATTACCCTACACTTAACAGTTTGGTTTGTTTGCGGATCTGTGAACAATAGAGGATGAGACAGTGGTTCCTTATAAATTTTCCCGTTTGCTGCTTTTACAAGGACAAACTCGTCCGTCTCGCAGTTCGGGGGCAGAACTGCTGGACCCAAACATGTAAGCGATGCACCTGAATCACATAAAAACTCCACTTGCTGTCCCTCAACCAAAAACTCTATCATGGGTTTTTGATCTAGATGCATAGCAATACCCAAATTTGCCAGGTTTATGACTTCACAGTCACAATCCCGCCCTTCCTTCTGAGTGTTCTGACATTCATCACAGAGAGTGTCTGCCTCATCATCACAATCATTCTCACTTTCTTCTTCTCTACAATAATCACAATAATGAATTTGGCGCCTTCCTTTACTATCATATAGTCATGCGGAGCCCTTGTTTGTAAGCTGTGGGGGATGTTACCACTCTTCACAGTCGGCAGCGAAGTGCCCATGTCTACCGCACTTAAAACATTCTCCACGTTTTAACCTCCCCTCATATTCCTCTGAATGTCCACCCGGTTTATTTAACGTGTCCCATTTCGGGCCCCCACGTTTTTGTACGCCACCACGGCGCCCTTGCCTCCTTTGGTCCTGTACCAAGAATATACCACCATCATCCCCCACTGCTAACACTTGTACTTTCTTTTTCTTTTTTAAATTGAAATGTCGCTCAGCATGCCGTGCACATTCAAACAAAGGTTGCAGTCTACATGTTCTATGATCTGCCATATGCTTAGTTATAAAACTACTTATCGGAGCCCTACAACCCTTAAGAAAAGCATTTTTCAATGTTGTTCATACGGACTATCATTGGTCTGATCTGCAGAATCATCATTCCACAATGGTTATTGAACACTTCTGTCAATCTTACAATATAGTGATCTACAGATTCATCATCATTTTGGATGCACTGATTTATTACTGTCCAATCTGCTCTTGGACGTCACTTATCAGAAATTCTCTTTAACAGATCAGTGACTCGCGTGTCTAACACCCCAGAATTATGCTTTAATGTAGTGCCGTCATCTGCCTTACATGTCCAAGTACCACAAACTAAGTGCCAATCTGGACCCAGGATTTGTTGCACTACTTGTTCTACTTCTAAACCATTTAGATGATAACTTAAACGCATACCAACTGTGTCCTCAGAAAACTCTTGAAAATTAACCTTGGGATGAGGAATACCATCTGTAGCTCGTTTTATATCCTCTCTAGCCCAGGGACGATAAACTAAAATAGTTGGCTCTTGTCCAACATCCCCTGCTTGTGGGTTTGCAACTTGTATTGAAGAGCTTCTGAGTAGTCAGAAAGTTTAATGGCCCAACATCCTTGCCCTGCAGGTCCTGACCTTAACTGCATAGGTTGGTCTACCTGTTGCAAAGCAACCTTGGGTACTACAGGAATTTGTGGGTAAATTGGAGGGGTCACAACGCTTCCTTGAGCAGCCAATAACCCACCCTGCTGTACAGATCCCACATCTTCAGACTGATATTGAGGAGGTTCCGACGGTACGGCAGCAGCAATTTCCCCATACGGTGGGGCAGTTGCCTGCCTTTGTACCGCACAAACTGTATGCTCATCCTCCTCGTCTAAAAATAAAGCTACTTTTCCACTTGGCACCAGTGATCCCTTTTGATTTATTTTTTTCTTTTTCCTGGCACTGTTTTTCTTTTATAGCTCATTTATTTGCCTCTTCTAACCATCTTTGTGCTTGGGGAAACCCCAATTGTCTTTGCTTTTTAGTTCTAGTTCCCGCATCTCTTTTCAAATCTCTAACCAATTTTGCACAGGCATTCTTATTCAGGGTACCATCAAAATCATATTTCAACTTTCACTTTTTCAAAAATTTAACATTATTTTTGTTTAAACCTTTCATATGCTTAGAATCAACATTTAAACAGACATCACTCTCACACTTGCAGCAACTCGAACCCATGTTTCCCCTAGATTTCTTATTTTTGGACTGTATCAAAGTAATGGGGCTATCTTAATGGGTGATCCTAACAAAAGAATCTTAACAAGTAATCCTATCCACCCTTAACTAAAAATAAAACCCTTGTCGACAAGGTTAAATTAAATTAAAAGAAAATTTATTTTTCATCCTACCTGAACCAGATGAGACTCCGTTTCCCCTTTTCGTTCAGAAACCATCCCTCAGATAGGGATCAGAGAGCGGCCAGCCTCCTTTCAACGACAAATCAGTCAGAGGGCTTTCAGTCGAGGGAATCTTAAGATGAGAAACCCTCACCTGCACAGGTTTTTCGGTCTCTGTCGGTCTGATCCATATCTTCGTAGAGGTTTCCGGTCCGAAGGACCAAAATGTCAGAAGAAAAATTAAAACGAGTCACATCTGTCTCAGGTGATGATAAACTTCTTTATTAGCAGCTAACCAGATTACACAGCATGTTGGCCAAGATGATCTCCTCTGGTCAACTTATTTACTGACATCAACTTTTATACTGCAAGCAAAACAACTTTTTGTTACATTTCTGACCGTTGACAGATGGCTATGAAAAACATATAGGATAAACATGTTTATCACAAATTACCTCAAACCAACAGTTAGTACAGAATGTTCAAGAAGTACAGAATGTTCAGTTCAACAATGGTAGCTCAAATTTTCCAGGACACACAGCCTGCTTCAGTAAATTAAGTCTTACTCGGCCGTGCGTCCTTATCCCAGGCTTCACTGAGCTATAACCAAGTCTCTTTATTCTGAAATGCAGAAAACAGTTATTATTCAGGTTCATAAGCAATGCTGCATTTTGTTCACAGATGAGGCCCATCTTTGATAGGCATATCCCAACAAATAACGTTCACTTTGCAAGAAGAGGAAAAAGACAAATAACAGTATGTTTTAAAACTTTTTCTCTTAACACATAACCTCAACCTGGCCAAAGCTTTTGACAAAATTCACCCATTCAGGCATAATACAAAACCTAAATAAACTGGTAGTA
Organism: Protopterus annectens; assembly: GCF_019279795.1. Classification (NCBI taxonomy): domain Eukaryota; kingdom Metazoa; phylum Chordata; order Ceratodontiformes; family Protopteridae; genus Protopterus; species Protopterus annectens. Next base: position 1,208,391,357 of record NC_056741.1, read on the forward strand.
AACCCATGTATCACCTGCTGGATTGCCATCTGGTTGACAGGATGCAGATAATCAAAATAGGGGAAGTTACTTCCAGAAAAAGACCAGTCACCAGTGGGAGTCCCCACTGTTCTTTGCTGGGGCCTCTCCCATTTGGCATCTACTTTTTCTGAAGTAAAAGCCAATACCAACGAGCTCTGGCTGACCAAGTTTGCAGGTGACTGCAAGCTAGGACCAGTCATTGAACACTAAAATGACTAACGATCCTATAGGAAACTTTGTCTCAAATAAATAAGGGGTGCCAAAAATCATGGACTGAAACTTAATTTCAGAAATGCATTATTGTACTCTTTGTGAAGTCATCTACCCCAGGGAACTACCACATTAACAATACTCCCCTAAGAGTTGACCCAGTTGTACAGGATTTGGGAACATATGTGTCCTAACATTTGAGCTGCAAGTGTCTATTGTTGTAAGAAAGGCCTTCTATATTGCACAGCTTATAAACAAAGGGATTGCGTCTAGATCTAGGGATGTCACTGCCCTTCTTTACTCTGCCACCATTATGCCAGTCATTGAACATAATGTCTTCTTTGGCTTGTATCTGTGCAGACATGCAATAACTGGAATGACTCCAGAGATACCTTAATAAAAGGATTCAAGGCCTAAACATGTCATGTAAAGACTGTCTCAGGCCCTGTCACTATACTCTGTATCCTACAGACTGCTAAAAGGTGACCTGTGTGTGGCATACAAGGCATCCACCGA